>NC_092333.1:479063437-479364218 GCF_046630445.1 Rutidosis leptorrhynchoides | reverse complement strand
CTTTTGTATTAGATTTCTTTATGTAATCTCGTTTGTAGTTTCATGTTTTACTTATGTATTGTACGAACCTATGCGGATGTATGCAACTTTTTATTAATGAATGGAACTTGGTGTTGTTAATTTTTGTACGATGTTCCATTTACGTTGTTGTATGACGATTTTGTGGTATCTGAATCTATTTGCGTTACTTAATTAGCATGTGTTGTGCTGATTCCATGTTGGTTACCATATACTGTATCATTATTATTTGAATACTGGATTTTGACTTGAGTCAAAATTTTTGTTTAGAACATCAATGGCCAACGAAAGATCAATGCCCACAGCAGCACAGATCGAAGAAATGATCACTGAACGAGTAGCCGCAGCTTTAGCGAAAATGAACCCCCAAGCCCCACCCGTTAACCAGCCCATTCGTAATGGGTGCACATACAAAGAGTTCCAAAGCTGCAAGCCCCACAAATTTAGTGGTACTGAGGGGCCAGTTGGTCTCACTAGGTGGTTTGAGAAATTAGAATCGGTGTTTCGTGTAAGCAACTGCTCAGAGACGAACAAAACCAAGTATGCCTCTTGTACGCTATCAGACGGCGCACTAACCTGGTGGAACACACTGGCTCAAGCAAAGGGTATTGATGAGGCGTATGCTACCCCATGGGAGGAATTCAAAGGGGCCATGATTGAGGAATATTGCCCTCGGATGGAGATACAGAAGATGGAAACTGAGTTTTGGGGACTGAAAGTGGTAGGAAACGATCTCGATGGTTACAACCGTAGGTATCTGGAATTAGCCCTGATGTGTCCTACCATGGTTACCCCGGAGTTTAAGCATATGGAAAGGTACTTATGGAGACTTCCTAAGACCATTAAGGGAAATTTCACCTCTTCTAAGCCAGCTGATGTCCCGGAAGCAGTGCGCATGGCGCACACCTTAATGAACCAAATTATCAGCGATGAACCGGAAAGGGCAAAATCCGAATCAGGGGTTAGCAGTGAGAAGCGTAAGTGGGACAACAACAAGGGGAGAGCCTATGATCAAACCCCCGCTAAGAGGCACAACGATGGGAGGAACCCCAATCCAAATACCAACTCGAACTCTAACTACAAGGGTAGTCTGTCGCAGTGCAAGAGATGCTACAAGCATCACACCGGGTACTGCAACGTGGTCTGCGAAAAATGTAAAAGGACTGGGCATATTGGCAAAGACTGCAAGATCACCACACTGAACGTGAAGACAAACCCTACTGGACCCAGAAAGTGTTATGAATGCAGACAGACGGGCCACTTCAGAAATGAGTGTCCCAACAAGCGAAAGGACGGCGGACCACCGCGTGGCAGAGCTTTCAATGTAAACGCAAGAGATGCCCGTGAGAACCCTGACTTGGTCACAGGTATATTCACTATTAACAATCTATTAGCTTCTGTTCTGTTTGATACTGGTGCTGATAGAAGTTATGTATGTAGACACTTTTGCTCTAAGATAAATTGGTCGTTAGTTCCTTTAAAGGAGAGTATGCTTGTAGAGGTAGCCAATGGAAAACTTGAGAAAGTTGACCAAATTAGCCGAGGAGCTATTATCAATATAGCTGGTGTGGATTTCGAGATTGACTTGATACCCATTAAGTTGGGAAGCTTTGATGTTATTGTCGGTATGGACTGGTTGACCAAGATAAGGGCCGACATTATCTGTGGAGATAAAGCTCTTCATATACCGCACGGAGATGGTGAGCCACTGATTATTTACGGAGAGAGATGTAGCTCGAAACTGAATCTCATTAGTTGCATGAAAGCGCAAAAGATCATGAAGAAAGGACGTCTTGCTGTTTTGGCACATGTGAAAACGTTAGAAACTGAGGTGAAGAGCGTGGATGACGTACGAATTGTGAACGAATTTTCTGATGTCTTTCTGGAAGAATTGCCTGGATTATCGCCACCGAGAGCTGTGGAGTTTCAGATTGATTTAGTGCCAGGAGCTGCACCTGTAGCTCGTGCACCTTATCGACTCGCACCTTCCGAAATTCAAGAGTTACAGAGTCAACAACAAGAACTGCTAGACCGTGGATTTATCCAACCAAGTTTCTCGCCTTGGGGCGCACCTGTTTTATTTGTGAAGAAGAAGGACGGATCATTCCACATGTGTATCGACTACCGTGAACTCAACAAATTGACGATCAAGAATCGGTATCCTCTTCCCCGAATTGACGATATTTTTGATCAACTACAAGGATCGAGCGTTTACTCTAAGATCGATTGGCGATCCGGTTATCACCAGTTGAGGGTGAAAGAGAGCGACGTGATGAAGACTGCATTCAGAACTCATTATGGTCATTATGAGTCTCTCGTAATGCCATTCGGTTTAACCAACGCACCTGCCGTGTTTATGGATCTCATGAATCGTGTATGCAAGCCATACCTGGATAAGTTCGTTATCGTCTTCATAGATGATATCCTCATCTACTCCAAAAGCGAAGAAGAACATGAACAACATCTTCGTCTAGTGTTGGAACTCTTAAGACAAGAGCAACTTTATGCAAAATTCTCCAAGTGTGAGTTTTGGTTGAAGGAAGTCCAATTTTTGGGTCATGTTGTGAGCGACCAAGGTATCAAAGTTGATCCCGCAAAGATTGAAGCGATCAGCAAGTGGGAAACCCCCACTACTCCGACTCACGTCCGCCAATTTTTAGGCTTCGCCAGTTACTACCGAAGATTTATTGAAGGTTTCTCTCTGATTGCGCGTCCTTTGACCGCGCTGACTCACAAAGGGAAGAAGTTCATTTGGGAACCCGAACATGAATCAGCATTTCAAACCTTGAAAAAGAAGTTAACCACCGTACCTATCTTATCACTTCCTGAAGGCCGTGACGATTTCGTCGTTTATTGCGATGCTTCGAAAAGTGGTTTTGGTTGTGTACTGATGCAACGAACAAAGGTTATCGCTTACGTCTCCCGACAACTGAAGATTCACGAGCAAAATTACATAACGCATGATCTCGAGCTTGGATCCGTTGTCTTTGCATTAAAGCTGTGGAGACACTATCTTTATGGAACAAAGAGCACTATTTTCACCAATCATAAAATCCTCCAACACATCTTTGATCAGAAGCAACTGAATATGAGGCAGCGTCGATGGATCGAGATGCTGAACAACTATGATTGTGAACTTCGTTATCACCCTGGCAAAGCCAATGTTGTAGCTGACGCTTTGAGCCGAAAGGAGAGGATGGCACCTCTTCGTGTTCGGGCAATGAACATCACCTTTCATTCGAACCTCAATAGCCAGATCCGAGCAGCCCAAGATGATGTAGAAACCCGTCCTAATCCATCTGGACGAAGTCCATATCGATTACAAATAATTCACAATAGTTGATTTCATCGCAAGGTATTTGACCTCTATATGATACATTTTACAAACATTGCATTCGTTTTTAAAAGACAAACTTTCATTACATCGAAAGTTGACGGCATGCATACCATTTTCTAATATATCCAACTATAAATGTCTTAATAACAATCTTGATGAAATCGACGACTCGAATGCAACGTCTTTTGAAATATGTCATGAGTGACTCCAAGTAATATCTCTAATGAGCAAATGCACAGCGGAAGATTTCTTTCATACCTGAGAATAAACATGCTTTAAAGTGTCAACTAAAAGGTTGGTGAGTTCATTAGTTTATCATAAATATTCATTTTCATCATTTTAATAGACCACAAGGATTTCATTTCCAGTTCTCATAAATATACGTCCCATGCATAGAGACAAAAATATTCATATGGTGAACACCTGATAACCGACATTAACAAGATGCATATAAGAATATCCCCTATCATTCCGGGAAATCCTTCGGACATGATAAAACAACATCGAAGTACTAAAGCATCCGGTACTTTGGATGGGGTTCGTTAGGCCCAATAGATCTATCTTTAGGATTCGCGTCAATTAGGCGTGCACTAATTCTCAAAATTAGTGATGTTCCCTAATTCTTAGACTACCAAGCAAAAAGGGGCATATTCGGCTTCGATCATTCAACCATATAATGTAGTTTCGATTACTTGTGTCTTTTTGGAAAAACATTTATAAAAATTGCGTATGTATTCTCAGCCCAAAAATATAAAGGGTAAAAAGGCAAATGAAACTCACTATACTATATTTTGTAGTAAAAATACATATGACGAAACTGAACAACGAAGGGTTGGCCTTGGATTCACGAACCTATATCAATTGTATATCTATTAATACATATAATGTAAATCACAAAATTTCATTTATTAATATGTATTATATATATGTTTATAGTTATATAGAATTTATACTAAATTCCATTTTAAAACGTATACTTATATTATATCTTAAATTATATTCTATATGTAACGACCCGCACTTTTCCGATCGTTCTATACTTATGAGATTAATATTTACATAAATTAAACCTTACCAACATGATAAGCAATCCAAATTGTTGAGACTTATGTTTTTGAAAAGAGTTTTACACAACGTTTGACCGTCTAGTTTGACCGATGATATCACGAACTATACAATATATGATAATTATACATACATATTTAACATGATCTAAGGATGTTTTAATATCTCATTTTGTATTAATAACAAAAAGTCATAAGTATATTTTGAAACTACTAACTTAAGTTTTCAAAACAATAACCTACGTAACGTTATTTGACATAAATACTGATGATTTATAATGTTTATACATATATCGTATAAGTAATGTATTTAATCATTTTTAGAGGGCTTTTATACATAAAACAATATAAGTATATTTACAAAAGATAGTTATATTTGAATTCTCGTTCCGTTTCCTCAATAATCCTATACGTATATCTAGGGTACTATACACAGCTTCTAGAAGTATTTACTATTGGTATATACCAATAGAAATCTTCAATTATTGGAATAATATGTCATTCATGACATAATAAATTTTAACTTATCTTAGATATTTTCACTAAAAACCAAATTTTCAAGCCTATAAATAAGCACCATTTCTAACTCATTTTTACACATTCATTTTCCAAATTTTACTTCCAATTTTCACACACACTTGCAAGAACTCTCTCAACTTTTATTTTACTACTTCTTTCCAGCAACTTTACATTTTAAACTTGAGGTAAAAACTCTACTTCAACTCTTTTTCAATTCATATATTTAAAGCTATATATATAAGAGTTTATAAACTAGAACATAGTTTGAATGATTTCAAACTTGTTCGCAAACTAAATAGATCCTTCTAACTTAACTTTTAAAATACTTCAAGACCTGTAACATATCTTAATTATATGCTAACTTAACAAGGTATAACTTGGTTTTTCAAAGAACACCTTAAAAACTGAATTTACGACGTCGGAGTGCAACCGGGGGCTGTTTTGGGTTGGATAATTAAAAACCATCTTAAACTTTGAATTGGAGGTTTATTTTCTGGAAAAATGATTTTTACTATGAATATGATAACACATAAAAATTTCATGATTTAACTCAAAGTATAAGTATTTTTAGAAAAATAATCATTTAAGGTTGTTTACATGATGGAAAATGATTAACTTCATAAGTTTCACTAAAGTTTGACCTATGACCAGTGATTTCGAATACAAACTAAGGTATTTACAGTTCATAGTCTTAAAGAAGGACTCGATCCAAGGAGATGGCAAGTTGAATCAACGAAAACGGAGTTGTAACGAAGAAACTATGACCGAAACAAAATCGGATATCCAAGACTAGTTTAGCCACGAAAATAATTGGGAAAAAATTAAATAAATCACATCTTTTTAAGTTAACATGATATTTTATATATATGTACTTATAATTCAATTTTATATGGTTCAGGATCACCCGTAAACAACACGAGAAGATTAATCATAAGATCCCATGATTGTACGCAACACGTCATTTGACAACACCGGTACTTTATGTACGCAACACGTCATTTGACAACACCGGTACCATGGGTCAAGATTAATCTCGACCAATACATATACGATGGGGTTTTATTTATTTCGTTGGGGGTTTTATTTATTTCATTGCGGGTATATTAAACATCTAAAAAATGAACCATTAAAATTGAATTACTAACAACGAACTGCTAACTACGGACTAAGGAATTATTCAAAGTATTAAAAGTATAACAAGTATATATATGTGACGTTTGTTTAAAAAGAAAAGGTATTGATATATTATATATGGATAGGTTCGTGATATCAACCGGAGACCAAGTCAAATTATATATATATCTTCAAGACGAAAGTGAGTATATAGTCCCACTTTTAAACTCTAAATATTTCGGGATGAGAATACATGTATTTTATGTTTTACGCTATGGACACAAGTAACTGAAAAATATATTCTACGTTGAGTTGTACCACTGGCATACTTCCCTGTAGCTTGGTAACTAATATTTACAGCGGTATTGTAAACGCGAATCCTGTTGATAGATCTATCGGGCCTGACAACCCCAACCGGACTGGACGACCAGTATTCAACGGTTGCACAGTACTTCGTTTCGTGACTACACTTGGTACGGTGTAGTAAGATTTCATAATAAAGGGAATATGCGACGTGATTAAATGTTAAGTATGGTTACCAAGTGCTCAACCACTTAGAATATTTTTATTAAACTGTTTATATACGAAATCTTGTGGTCTATATATATATATTGCTGCCGGCATTAAACCTATATCTCACCAACTTTATGTTGACCTTTTAAAACATGTCTATTCTCAGGTGATTACTAAAGCTTCCGCTGCATTATGTTGAATTTGAGCAGGATCTTGCGTACGCATATTTGTGTCAAAAATAAAACTGCATACCCAAGAACTTGTGTTGTAAAATATGCTAGAAATCGGGTTGTTATTATCATTTGTAAAGTTTGTAAGTCGAAGATTATCGCTAAACGATAATCATCTTTTTATTGTCTAAAGCTTGTAACAAAAATAATGGTTATGGTTTGTAATGTATAATATATGCAGTTTCTCTTTTAAAAATGTCGCATATAGAGGTCAATACCTCGCAATGAAATCATACGTTATCTAACACGTTCTTATGGTTAAGGACGGGTTATGACACTATATATATTGATTTTATGTATATAGATTTATAATGATTAATATATATATATATATATATATATATATATATATATATATATATATATATATATATATATATATATATATATATATATATATATATAGTTATATTAATATACCTATATAAATATATGTATATGCACTTAGTGTTTTATTTATAAAATATCATTAGTTTGTTATATTAAATATTAATATAATCCTAGTATATGTAATAAGTATATATAATGTACAAAAGATTTATTTGTTAAAATGATAGTTTAGAAAATAATGATCTACTACTAATGATAAAATTAATAATAATTAATATTAAAACTAATAATAAATCGAATTATATCATTATCATTATCATGTTTATATCTAAACCTCTTTCTAATTTCATCTGAATTTCATAATATCATCTTTTATCTATACTTATAATTAGACTTATGTTTATATTATACTATAAACTAAATCATACTTATTATTATATTTTATCAATTTATACTTAAACATATTCGTAATCATAACCATATTCATTTTCGTATATATTTATACATATAAATATATTTGTATGTAATCAAAATTCAAGTTATATTAATAACAATACATATGTTAATCGTAATCAAAATCGTCATGTTTAATTTGTAAATTAATAACTAAAGCTTCGTAATCCTAATCATAATAATAAGAGTAATACTTTTTAATAATAATAATAATAATATTCATAAGTGTGACTATAATCTTAATATTAATAATAAATGATAACTAATACATATTTTAATATTAATAATAATAATAATAATAATAATAATAATAATAATAACATTTATAATACTTGTAATACTAAAAATAATTATAATAATAATAGTTAATAATAGCAATATCAATAATAAAAATAATAATACTAATAATGATAATAATAATAATAATGAAGGAATTTACTACCTCAATTAAATCTGATAACAAAAAAATGCCCACAGTCTGACTCGAACCCACGACCCCTCGTTCACACCCAACACCCACGACCACCGAACCATTTAAATTTTTCATGAATCTTTTCCCTCCTAATTAAATATAACCCGATTTATTTTTCTGCTTATCATCTTCATTCTCTTCATCTATTAATTCGTACAGCAATTCAACTAATTCCTTTAATGATTTAATTTAGTGATTTTAGGATTATCAAACGGAACCAAAACAACTTGTAATTGTAACTTTAAATTAACAGACAAGCATTTAAAAAAAATATACATCTACAGAACTTATTTAAAACTCGATGAACTCAAACTCCACTTTGAAAATTAAGGACGTTTTAGGTTGTAGCTATAACATGAAAAAGGTTTTGAATCGTTTATGAAATCTTTCTGAATCATCAATTGGACGTAACACGTAAAAACGAATTCGAATTTAATTCAAGAACAATTGTTAACTTTTTTTATTTAAAACTTTGACTCTCGAATTCATAATCGATATGAGGAATTAAAATTTGAAAACTTGCAGAAAGTTTGACATTAGGATTCCTAACAAAATTGTAGTTTTAGATTTTGTGATTTTTTTTGAATTTGAGCTGTTTGAAATTAAAACCAAAAACAGAGATATCGACTTCTTTCTCTTTTCTTTTTCTTTTTTTAAAAAAAAAAAATATGAGGTTCAGTAGGTGGGTTGTCGACTGATAATGAAGATTAAATACTAAATGTATGCGAGATTAATAGATGGTACTCGTTTGATTTGTAATTGAATGGTGTCCACAATAAAAATCATCAGGTAATGAAAATATATAAAAAAATTAAAGCTGAAAGGGGTTGTTAACAGATTTTTGTTTTATAGTAAATATGAATTCGATAAAGATCAATCATGGTACAAATTATGTACAGAAATAGGTTGACAAAAGGAATCAAGTAGTAAGAAAAAATTGAAATCAGATATGGACGTGAAACTGCTTCATATAATAGAATCTGATTTCATAAATTATATATTTAATTCTTGTAATTAATAATAATATTTCTATTAGTAATAATGATTAATAATAATACAGATAATATTAAATAATAATAACGTAATAATTCTGTTAAATAATAATAGTATTTTTGAATAATGATACAAATAATTATAATATTGTTTATAATAATTTTATTGATGATAAGATTAATAAATTGTTCTATTTTTTTTATAATAATAATAATAATAATAATGCTAATATATAATACTAATGATTCTTAATAATAATACTTAATAATCATAATACCAGTAATATCCATTTATATGTTTAAATTCTTATATCTATATATTATATATTATAATAATATTAATAATACAAATAATAATAACAATAATAATATTAATATTAATATTAATAATGATAATGAGATTTATATAATAAATTATACTTATTAGATCTCATATATATGCTATATAATAAATTAATAATATTAATAATACTAAAATCAATATTAATAATGGAAGTAATATAATAACTATATTTTATCTTGTGACACATATTATTAATTACGTAATACTTATATCATATGATAACATATTTAAGTATATATATATATATATATATATATATATATATATATATATATATATATATATATATATATATATATATATATATATATATATATATTACCATATACATATAATATTAATTTTTATACAAACTTCATATATATTTATATATTTATTTTAATAACATCATATTTATTTTGTATATTACCCTACATATTTAATTCAAATGATTAAATGATATTATATTCATTCAAATTAATATATGCTTATATTTTTATCTTCATATATATGTTTAATTACAAATTTATTTACAAATAATTGTTCGTGAATCGTCGGGAATAGTCGAAAGGTAAATGCATTCATGTAAACCGTTCCAAAGTTTTCGAGACTCAACATTACAGACTTTGCTTATCGTGTCGAATTCATATTAAGATTAAGTTTAAATTTGGTCGAAAATTCCCGGGTCGTCACAGTACCTACCCGTTAAAGAAATTTCGTCCCGAAATTTGAGTGAGGTGGTCATGGCTAACAATAGAAATGTTTTCATGACGAATATGAGTTGATGAATAGAGTTTTATTATCATCGAGTAATATGGATAAAATAATTCGTTTACTCGAAGCGTATGGTTGAAGCTATTATAACAGAGTGAAATGAGGAATAGGAATTCGTCTTAACCGGCAGCGTAGTCACGGTTGATTTCCGTAATTCAAGGAGTTAAAAGAAGATCTTTGAAATCTATATAAGATTTTTTTCTTCGGTGAATAAGGAAATTAAGATCTCTATAATTAAATACGGTGATCTGCCTCGATTACTCTGTCTGATATTCTCACTATAAATTGAACTCTTACGTTCCATTATTCTTACCCTTCCTATACTTTCTTTCTTAGTTCATACATCCAAAAGATTATGAAAATGTTTAATCCAGTTCTAATTCTTGATATTTTCCTAATTATCATTTCTGTCATCCATCTTTTCAATCTTCCACCAGAAAAATTTGTTTACTTTTGCTATTATCTTGGGGTGATACTATTCTTAATTATACCGTGTCTTTATATTGTTATTCGTATTAATATCCACGGTTTGTAACCTTCGTGTTGTTATTGGACTTTATATTTTCTCTTATATTTTGGAGCTCTTTGCCCTTTTTATTCTCTTCTCAACTTCCAGTAAAACGAGTAATGGTCCAGAATTCGTAAGTATGGAGTTTTGAATGAACTTAATGTTCTAAACAAGAAAGAATGAAGTCACACAATTTGATTTGTCAAATTACCTGAATCACTGAGAATAGAACTATCAAGAATATACTTTCTTGATATGTTCAGAAGTTAAGCAGAATGAAAGAGTTATGTAACATGGCACGTGGTGACGTTATAATCTGTGAATCATCACGTTCCATTAAAACTCAGCATGACTTACTATAATATAATCACGTTGATCAAGTGTCATTATATTATACTAACTCATGCATCAGTTCCCAAAATTACTTCAATAACGTTCATATTTTAAGCTCGAAAGTTTACAGAATATAGAAACTAACAGTTTTTATATGATGTAACACTGATAGTACGAAGAGATGAATGATTTCCGATAAGAATAGTTATGAAAATATCCTCAGAAATATGGAGGATATTTATAATGGAAGATATGATGATATCTTAGAATTTCTAATATCGAAGGATGGTGAAAAAAAAATTATCCGCAAGAGTTTGGTGTCAGAAGCAAGGTATTCGCTAAAGATTTCATCAGAAACAGAATCATCAGGATTCTTTATGTACAAGTTTAGTCCTTGTGATTTGTTCAGAGTCTCCTTCATGGTTTGCTCAATCCGTTTTTCAGTACCAAATTTTCTTTTGAGCTTTTCCAACATACTATTCTTTATTATCAAACTCCTGACTGTTAAGATCGTTTACAGTTTTTACTGCTTCATTCAGCCTTTTCAGCATTCCGAGTATTGATTCGTAGACTGGGTGCTTTTCAAAATTTCAGAATGGAAGGTCATAATTCTAAGAGGTAAAGGTTATATGTATACCTATAATTGTTGTTGTAGAATTGTTGCGAGATTCAAAATACTGGTTGCTGATTCCCGATAATTGGTATGGCAATACTCGTTACAAGATGCAGACGAATATATGATAAGGTTTTAATGAACAAATATAATGGTTCTTCGAAGAGACTTAAGTCAATGAGTAATGAAGTTGCTGGTAAGTTTACTGCTAATGTGGCAGAATATAAAAGGTTCCCCGACAACGATGACGAAAGGCAGACTTATATATCAAGGCTATAATAAGGCTAATCTGAATGAAAGTCGAAGTTGACTTGCTAGAGCTGTGACAAAATTTGCTAATTTGGAAAGAGATTGCAAAGTTATTTTTGGTAATAACAACGTTAAAGGAATTAGCACAACTATGTGTTAAACGTTTACTCAGTTTCCGAGAATTTTTCAGGTGCATAATTATATGCATAAATCTTTTCTTCTGTAGATGAAGTGCGGTTAGTTCATCCTCTTGATTGAGATGTTTTCAAGAATCATGGAAGGTTTAAACGCAGATTGTAATCGTCAAGATATAAATGAGGTTTAAGATGAAATCAAGTGGCAAACTTGAAGAATTGTTTAGTTTCATATGTTATAATCAGTATTTTAATTCATTTTTAATTATCCAATATTATTAGTCCACAGTCGATAGTCCACAGTTAACAGTCCAATAATTCATATATAGTTTAATATATAATATTCGAATTAATTAATATGTATCGTGACCCGTGTACATGTCTCGGACTCGATCACAACTCAAAGTATATATATTATTGTAGAATCAACCTCAACCCTGTATAGCTAACTCCAGCATTACTGCATATAGAGTGTCTATGGTTATTCCAAATAATATATATATATATATATATATATATATATATATATATATATATATATATATATATATATATATATATATGCGTCGATATGATATGTCAAAACCTTGTATACGTGTCCCGATATTTAAAGTGCGGAAATAAATAACAGAAATTAAATGATGATAAATAAAATTGCGAGAATATAAATTGCGATAATTAATTTGCGATAAATAAAATGTAATCAGTTAGCTAGGAACAGTTAGCGTGGATTCTTAATAGAATTTTTCATAGTTAATTTGTTTGTTTCTAACAAATTTTATTTTGTCCAATGTTTTCTTCATTATGCCACTTGTTGGATTCTGGTAAATCAAAATCCAAATATGAAATTGAATGAAAATGGTTATTCTGTGGTGAACGGATTCATATATCAGTGGATGTAAGTCAGATAGTAAATGACTGTTGAATCAGATTCGAAGAATGTACAGTTTAACTTATTAATGTGAAATTTAAATATTTCTCGGGTATTACCTACCCGTTAAAAATATTTTCACCATTAATCGTTTGTACAAAAGAATTTTTAAATGCAATCTTTATAAAAATATACTTACATATATATTCTCTTCAGATGTAATCATGGATTTAATGAGTTAATATGATATTAAACTCATTTGATTTACCGTTAGAATAAGAATATATAATCTCTAAAACATTAGAGATTACATAATCGCCATGTCGAACGAAGATAAATGATGTAGACGATACGTAGAGCGATGATTATACTCGAGGTACAGAATGAGATGTTGAGGCATGGATTGTTGATGGTACTGGTGCTGTTTTTGATGGTACTATTGGTGCCGGTGATGTTGT
Organism: Rutidosis leptorrhynchoides; assembly: GCF_046630445.1. NCBI lineage: Eukaryota > Viridiplantae > Streptophyta > Magnoliopsida > Asterales > Asteraceae > Rutidosis > Rutidosis leptorrhynchoides. Next base: position 479,350,915 of record NC_092333.1, on the reverse strand, counting down.
TGAAGCTGGTAAATTTTGCACCATATTCTCCAGATTGATTACTCGAGCGCGAAGTCCGTTGACTTCTTCTATTATTCCTGGATGATTGTCGGTCGGAACGAGCGGATGAATAAGGTTTAGAATCTGAGACAGTATATGATCGTGACGAGATACTCTGGAAATGAAAGAAAAAATGGTGTCTCGAACAGGTTCACCGGTAAACGCTTCAGGTTCATTGTCAAGAGGTGAATTCGGTTGGTGGAAGAGATCGTCTTCTTCGTGTCTCCATTGATTAAGTCGACTACGAACCCATTAGATGAATTAGGGATGGCTGATTGGCTTATTCATTCTGGTGACGCTGCTTCCGGAGCTTAGGTGAAACTCCATATCGGAATAGCTGTCGGAATTCGAGGAATTTGAACTGGTTGAGGGATTCATCTCGTACGATCAGATGAAGGATTTTTCGATAAGAAATAGATTATAGGATGTAGTTTTGTACCCTGCAATACATAATTTACATATGCATATATAATACTAAAATCCCATATGTTATGGAGGAATCTACGGAAGCTGTCAGGCAAAGGTAACAATAACAGATACGCTGAGATATGAATTTATCTATACACTGTATATGCAATAGAGGCAGTAATACATGTCTAGACTAAGAATGATAAGCAGGTAATTTCCTAAGGATGATAAGCAGATGATTTCCGACTAGAAATGATAAGCAAAACTTTTGACATGCAGACATGGTCGAAGTCCAGACTCAATAATGCATCTAAACAACTATCAGTTAGACACACTAATGCAAGACCTGGTTCGCTAAGACCACAGGTATGATACCAACTGTAGAAACCCGTCCTAATCCATCTGGACGAAGTCCATATCGATTACAAACGATTCACAATAGTTGATTTCATTGCGAGGTATTTGACCTCTATATGATACATTTTACAAACATTGCATTCGTTTTTAAAATGCAAACTTTCATTACATCGAAAGTTGACAGCATGCATACCATTTTCTAATATATCCAACTATAAATGTCTTAATAACAATCTTGATGAACTCAACGACTCGAATGCAACGTCTTTTGAAATATGTCATGAGTGACTCCAAGTAATATCTCTAATGAGCAAATGCACATCGAAAGATTTCTTTCATACCTGAAAGGTTTATAAGTTCATTAGTTTATCATAAATATTCATTTTCATCATTTTAATAGACCACGAGAATTTCATTTCCAGTTCTCATAAATATACGTCCCATGCATAGAGACAAAAATCATTCATATGGTGAACACCTGGTAACCGACATTAACAAGATGCATATAAGAATATCCCCTATCATTCCGGGAAATCCTTCGGACATGATAAAACAACATCAAAGTATTAAAGTATCCGGTACTTTGGATGGGGTTCGTTAGGCCCAATAGATCTATCTTTAGGATTCGCGTCAATTAGGCGTGCACTAATTCTCAAAATTAGTGATGTTCCATAATTCTTAGGCTACCAAGCAAAAAGGGGCATATTCGGCTTCGATCATTCAACCATATAATGTAGTTTTGATTACTTGTGTCTATTTCGTAAAACATTTATAAAAATTGCGCATGTATTCTCAGCCCAAAAATATAAAGGGTAAAAAGGCAAATGAAACTCACTATACTGTAATTTGTAGTAAAAATACATATGACGAAACTGAACAATGCAGGGTTGGCCTTGGATTCACGAACCTATATCAATTGTATATCTATTAATACATATAATGTAAATCACAAAAATTCATTTATTAATATGTATTATATATATGTTTATAGTTATATAGAATTTATACTAAATTCCATTTTAAAACGTATACTTATATTATATCTTAAATTATATTCTATATATATTGATTTTATGTATATAGATTTATAATGATTAATATATATATATATATATATATATATATATATATATATATATATATATATATATATATATATATATATATATTAATATATCTATATACATATATATATGCAATTAGTGTTTTATTTATAAAATATCATTAGTTTGTTATATTAAATATTAATATAATCTTAGTATATGTAATAAGTATATATAATGTACAAAAGATTTATTTGTTAAAATGATAGTTTAGAAAATAATGATCTACTACTAATGATAAAATTAATAATAATTAATATTAAAACTAATAATAATTTGAATTATATCATTATCATTATCATGTTTATATCTAAACCTCTTTCTAATTTCATCTAAATTTCTGATGTTATGCGAGGTGTATACGAAATAGTATTAATTTTTACAAGGAAATACTATTAAATACGATACAATTTTACACAAGTTATTTATTTATTTATAGAGTGGATATACCTAAACCTTGCTACAACACTTATAGGCAGTGTACCTAATCATACAGTAGTGTAGTTTTTAGTAAGTCCGGTTCGTTCTACAGGGATCTTAGCCAAGTTTAACGCTATATTTTTAAAAACTATATTTGTATATATATATATATATATATATATATATATATATATATATATATATATATATATATATATATAAGTAGTAGTATTATTATAAAAAGGGGGTTTTTACCGTTTAATGACCGGTTTGTTAATTTTAAAACTTAAGTCGCCGTTAAAACCTAATGTAAAATATTAAAAATAAATATAACTTAATTTAAAGCGTAAAGTAAATGACAATAATTAAAGTGCGATAAATTAAAGTGCGATAAATAAAATGACAATAAATAAAATTGCGATAATTAAAAAGTACGATAATTAAAATGACAATAAATTAAAGTGCGATAATTAAAAGTGCAATTAAATATGAAATAAAGGAATTATGCTTATTTAAATTTCCGTAATCATGATGTTTGACGTGTTGATTTTAGTTTATTACCATGGGTTAATTGTCCTTTGTCCTGGATTATTGAATATGTCCGTCTGGTTTTTGTCCATAACAGTCCATCAGTCATAAATATAAAGTGCGAGTGTCCTCGTCAAATTATCCTTATATCCGAAGTCAAATATTCCAACTAATTGGGGACTTAAACTATAATTACACCAAGTGTCCTGTATATAATTCACCCCTGTTTTAATAAGTCCATTGACTATTAATCCATTCCCGTGTCCGGTTAAATGAACGATTATTAGTACTTATAAATATCCCGCCCATCGTATCCGATAGAGTGTATATGGTTATTTATAGGTACGTCCAATTGTAAATCTTTATATTAAATTAACAAATTATCATTTAATTAAACAAATATAAAGCCCATTAATAGCCCATAGTCTAATTTCCACAAGTGTCGTTCTTTAGTCCAAACCCCAATTATGGTACAAAGCCCAATTACCCAATCTTTAATATTTTAGCCCAATATCACGATTACTTCGGCTTAAATAAGCATAATAATAGCTTAGCTACGAGACATTAATTTAAAAAGGTTGAACATAACTTACAATGATTAATAATAGCGTAGCGTTACACGGACAGAATTTCGACTTACACCCTTACAACAATCGCTAACAGACCCTTATTATTAAAATTAAAATTAAAATTAAAATTATAATATATATATATATATATATATATATATATATATATATATATATATATATATATATATATATACGTTTAAGAGATGAGAAGAGAAAAAGATGTGTTAATAAATGGCCAGAACACGCGAAATTTATAGGATGTCTGCTGCTACAGGACACCATGCGATCGCATAGTTTTTAGCCTTCCTGGCCATGCGATCGCATGGCCTACTTTTTCAGCTCACATGTTTTTGTTTTCTTCTTTGCCGACGATTTATATATATAATATAATATATATATATAATTTTAAGAATTATTTATATATTATATTATATTTATGTGCATAGTTGCGTCGAGCGTTGAGAGTTGAATTTGGTCCCGGTTCCGGATTTTCGAACGTCCTTGCGTACAATTTAATATCTTGTATTTTGCGTTTCGCGTCTTGTACTCTTGTAATTTTGAGACGTTTCTCATTAATAATTTGAACCACTTTAATTGTACTTTATACTTTTGAGCTTTTTGGTCGTTTGCGTCTTCAATTCATCGAATCTGTCTTTTGTCTTCACCTTTTATTATTTAAATGAATATCACTTGTAAATAGAACAATTGCAACCAAAAGCTTGTCTTTCTTGAGGGATAATGCTATGAAATATATGTTCGTTTTTAGCATTATCAAATATTCCCACACTTGAGCGTTGCTTGTCCTCAAGCAATATAGTCTTGAAATACAAATACTAGAATCACTTCTTTATTCTTCACACTTTGTACATCAGTGATTTTAATACGGCGGCATGAACAATGGTAGTAACGATGTGGTTTACAGTCCCACATGACTATGAAAATTTAGATCCTTAAGGAAATTGGATCTTTATGAAAACATTTGATCTTTTGAAAATTCAATCTAGCTTTTACCCTAGATAAGTTTTCCGGAATAACCCTTCACCGGTGTTTGCAAAATCTTTTTGTGGGTTTTGTGGGTTTCAGATTTGAAAATTTTAGCTCAAAACTTATGGTTTTGTGTCACCCACTTGCTAACCTTATATTGGGAAAGCAACACGTCCAGTATACTTGCTCCGTATATTACCTTTCGGTAAACTACCTTCCGGTTGTAAAGGAAAGCGTTGAACAAGCAACTGTTAAGGTAATGTCCCGTGACATGATTTTAATTATGGTCTATAACGTGTCAGATGCAATTACTATCCTTGGTAGGAGCAATAGTAAAGATCACCCTATAGTTTTTTGGTCTGGCACAAGGTCCTGTCTTTGACCATGCTATGCAACCACCGTTCTTACGGTTGACACCCGATTTGGTTCAGGTGACCTAATGAATTCCAGGTGAATTCTTAGGATTTTACGTTCAATGGTAATGAACGCATTAAAAATGGGTTTTTCAGAAAACAAATTGGTTTGTAATTTTGATCAAAATATTTTCTCGTTCAAGCTCGAGTTTAGATATCATTGAATTCCATGAGTTTGTAATTCTCAATCTTTAAGGTCAATCTCAAGGATTGAGTAATATCAGTCTTAAAAGCTGATTTTTGATCTTTAAGGAGATTATCCTTTCTGGGGATCTGATTCATTAGTCTTATCAAGCTAATTTGCACGGCGCCCTCCCCATTTTACGAGACAGATCCTCTCATGGTTAGGATAAGTCTGACCACTTGGCGACCCTGTTTGATGCTGAGGTCCGTGGATTTCCAGCTGATTTTCGAGAAAACTTTTCAAGGTTTTTCGTAGACTCTACAACTGGTCTGGACGACAACTTCCTGACCTAAATCAACAAGCGCGTGACTTTTTCGGAAGACTTTACTTCCTTTTAATGATAGAATTGATTCATCGTGTAGATCCATCTTTTCTTTCAAATATATTATAAGAAATTGGGTAAAACTGATAAAATTGTCCAAAACAAAAGTATCTTCAGATATTTGGTCAAAAATATGTGATATATGTTTTAAATAACTTGGTAAATTTTTTCCACACTTGGCTTTTATTTTCCTTTCTTTGCCTTTTTATTGTCCTCAATTCTATTTTAAATGAATTCTAACATTTTGGGTTGTTTCTCAATTTATGTCCTTTCCGAGGTAACAATAATTTCGGTGTTAACACCTACTTTATCATTCATAAATATGTATAAACATGATTTTGAATTCATTTATTTGAAAATTTTGAAAATTTTGAAAATTTTTACTAGAATTGGTAGTCAGTATATAAGACTAGGGCTGTTCTTTATTATCAGAGAGCACTAGATTTTAATACAACTACTGCGTTACTAGTATTTTTAACGGTAACCAAGTGTATAAGTTAAAATTTTAAAAATCTGAAAGAATTTAATCCCTTCCCACACTTAAGATCTTGCAATGCCCTCATTTGCAAGAAATCAGTAACAATTTAAATTATTGAGGGTGATTAGCGTAGAAAAATGATTAAATTTTACCAAAGTTTCCAAACATATTGGCGTTTGTTTGCTGAATGATAAATGGTGCACATCATTTGTTCATTCCGTCTTGTTGTTACATCACATTTGTTTTTCGTTTTGTCGTCAAAATTAGTAGCTTTTGCTGAACTTAATCTTTACAAGTGCGCTGTTTTACCCTGTTTTGTACATAAGATAAACTACAAACATATATATATATATATATATATATATATATATATATATATATATATATATATATATATATATATATATATATATATATAAAAATATTTATTTATTTATTTATTTTATAAAAACCTTTATTTATTAAAACAATTTAAATGAATAATTTTTTAAAATTTTGTTTCCTTTTACTTTAGGTAGTTTCGGTATGTTTACCTAGTCCGTCCCTCGACAAAATTTAAAATTTGTCGTTAAAGTGATTGTTTTAAAAGCAAAGATTTTTGGGTTTTTTAATTTTTTTGGTATACTTTAGATCAATAAAATTAAAAATAATGATAACAAAATTTTTCGCCCCGCCCTCGGGTAAAGCAATTTCGGTTCCATGACCTAGTCTTCAACTTATGATGAATTTTAGAAATCATTTTTTTAAAAACTTAATGAAATAAAGTAAATTTTGTTGTTTTTAAATTCACACCAGACATAAATTTAAAATGCATTAAAAATTCAAATTCAAATTATAAAAATTCTCACCAAACTTATATTATATTTTTGTTTTTATACATACAAACTTATTTTAAAAATATTAATTTTTCAAATATTTAAAAACTTAAATATATTGATTTTAAAAAGTTTACAATAATAATTTAATATTAATATATTAATTTTAAAAACAAAGTAAAAAAAATAAAATTAAAAATCTTTTTGGTCTTTTTTCTCACTTTAATCAATCAAATATTATCAAAAATATACGCCCCTCTTTTCGGTAAAGTAATTTTGGTTCCATAACCTAGTTTTACTCCTGACGAATTTCTGAAATATAGTGAGTTGATTGATTAAAGATATTTATACCTTAAGAATAAACGGTAAATTTCGCAGTGATGTAATAAATTTTTGTATGATATCAATAATTTCGGTTACGCATACCTAATTTTATTGAATACCAATTTAATACTTTATAGTGAACGATTCAGCGTTTATTATCAAAAGATTAAAAGCAATAAAAATAAAAACTGTACATACCTACATGTAAGAAAGAATTCTCAGAGACCTGCTTTAGCCGACTCATAAGAGAGTCGTGTGATTTGGTTCTCCATAGCTACGTAAGCATAACCTCGATTCTTCAATATCGTTTCTTCTAAATATATGAACGGTCCTTCTCTGCATAGAGTAACAAATTCGGTGTTTGAATATGTTTGATTATTTGAACATTTACCTTCGTGTGACCATTTTCCTCATTTATAACATCTTTCAAGGTGTCATGCTCTTCTTTTTGTTGCGGATTTTGATTTTCCTTTACCAAAATGTATCTTATGATGATCTTTCCTGAGTTCTTTCCTTACTTCATCACATCTGTTTCTTATTACTGACACCAAGTCACTCGGAAGTGTGTCATTATTACGTTTAGTAATCAAAGCGTGTAGCATTAGACCATTGTTCAGATCAAAGGAATTCTTCATCTCGTAAAACCTAAAAAAAAATAAAAATTAAGAATAGGGGAAGAAGACTAGTTCTTTAGGGTCTGCTAGGGAAAGACCATTCGGATTCCATTCTCGAGAACTACACGAAAACAGAATATCTAACTCTAACAGAAATACAAATTAATATAAAAAAGATTCGAATCTTCCCACACTTAGTTAGATGTGGTGTTGAAATTGTGATTAACTTCATCTTCAACTTCCATTGGATTATCTATGTACTGTTTAACTCTGTGACCATTAACTTTAAATTCAACTCCATTTGAATTTATTAATTCTATTGTTCCATACGGGAAAATTCTTTTTACTATGAATGGTCCAGACCAACTTGATTTCAATTTTCCAGGAAATAACTTGAATCTTGAATTGAAAAGAAGAACTCTGTCTCCTTCTTTAAATTCTTTTGAACTTCTGATTCTTTTATCATGCCATTTCTTCGTTCTTTCTTTATAAATTAACGAATTTTCATATGCTTCATGTCTTAATTCTTCTAATTCGTTTAGTTGACTTAATTGTAGACGTCCAGCTTCATGTAAATCAAGATTACATGTCTTCAAAGCCCAAAATGCTTTGTGTTCAATTTCTACTAGAAGGTGACATGTTTTTCCATAAACGAGTCTAAAAGGTGTGGTTCCAATTGGAGTTTTGTAGGCTGTTCTAAAAGCTCAGAGTGCATCCTCCAACTTTATGGGCCATTCCTTCGGATTTGATCCTACGATTTTCTCTAGAATATGTTTTAAAGCTCGGTTGGTATTTTCAACTTGTCCACTTGTTTGTGGATGATAAGCGGTTGAGATTTTATGAGTTACTCCATATCTTTTGAGAACTTTCTCAAGTTGATTATTACAAAAATGAGTACCCCGATCACTTATTAAAGCTTTCGGTGTTCCAAACCTAGCAAAAAGACATTTTAAAAAGTTGACTACAACTCGTGCATCGTTAGTTAGGAGAGCTTGTGCTTCCGCCCATTTAGATACATAATCAATGGCAACGAGAATGTAGAGATTATTATGAGATTTTGGAAATGGACACATAAAGTCAATACCCCAAATGTCAAATACTTCACATACTTGAATGACATTTTGTGTCATTTTATCACTTTGACTTATTTTTCCGGCCCTTTGACAAGCATAGCAGGATTTGCAAAGAAGGTGTGCGTCTTTGAAAATTGTAGGCCAATAGAATCCAGCATCGTAAACTTTTTTTGCTGTGAGTTGAGGCCCATAATGCCCTCCTGTTGGTCCTGTGTGACAATGGTTTAAGATTTGACTGGCTTCATCTCCGAATACACATCGGCGTATTATTCCATCGGGACAACTTTTAAACAAATGTGGATCTTCCCAGAAATAGTGTTTTATATCACTAAAGAATTTCTTTCATTTTTGATACGACAATCCTTTTTTAAGGAATCCACATACTAAGTAGTTTGCATAGTCTGTAAACCATGGAATTTCACTATAATCTATCTTCAATAGATATTCATCAGGAAAGTTATCTTGTATGGCCGATTCATTTAAAACTTCTAATTCGGGATTTTCAAGACGAGAAAGATGATCAGCGGCGAGATTTTCTGCTCCCTTTTTATCTCGGATTTCAATATCGAACTCTTGTAAGAGTAAGATCCAACAGATTAATCTTGGTTTGGCATCTTGTTTTGAAAATAGGTATCTAAGAGCAGAATGGTCGGTATAGACCACCGTTTTAGCTAGAACGAGATATGAACGAAATTTGTCAAAAGCAAAGACAATAGTAAGGAGTTCTTTTTCAGTAGTTGTGTAATTCGTTTATGCTCCTTGTAATGTCTTACTAGCGTAATAAATAGGTTGAAATCGTTTTTCAATCCTTTGTCCTAAAACGGCTCCCATTGCAAAATCACTTGCATTGCACATTAGTTCAAATGGTAGATTCCAATTTGGAGTTATCATGATCGGCACATTAGTGAGTTTTTCTTTAAGAATATTAAAAGATTTGATGCATTCATCTGAAAAGATGAATGGAGCATCCTTTTCTAGGAGTTTATTCATAGGAGTGGCAATTTTAGAAAAATCTTTTACGAAGCGTCGGTAAAAACTGGCATGCCCTAGAAAACTCCTAACTCCTCTAACATTGGTGGGATGTGGAAGTTTAGCAATTACATCTACTTTAGCTCTATCCACTTCAATTCCTTCATTTGAAATTTTATGACCAAGAATGATGCCTTCTTTAACCATGAAATGGCATTTCTCCCAATTAAGAACTAGATTTGATTGTTCGCATCTAATAAGCATTCGTTCAAGATTAACTCGACATGATTCAAATGTATCACCGAAGACTGAAAAGTCATCCATGAAAACTTCCATGCATTCTTCTATCATGTCGTGAAAAATCGGCATCATGCACCTTTGAAAGGTTGCAGGGGCATTGCAAAGTCTAAATGGCATGCGTTTAAAAGCAAAAGTACCATAAGGGCACTTGAACGTGGTTTTCTCTTGGTCTTCGGGTGCTATTGGAATTTGAAAATATCCGGAAAAACCATCAAGAAAACAATAGTAACTATTTCTGTCTAATCTTTCCAACATTTGATCGATGAAAGGTAAGGGAAAGTGATCTTTTCTGGTGGAGTCATTTAATTTTCTATAATCAATACAAACACGCCATTCTGTTACAGTCCTAGTAGGAATAAGCTCATTTTTCTCATTTGTGATGACAGTCATGCCACCCTTCTTAGGTACGCATTGAACTGGGCTTACCCATGGACTATCAGAGATTGGATAAATTAAACCTGCATCAAGCAGTTTAATAATTTCTTTCTTAACAACATCTTGCATATTAGGATTTAGTCTTCGTTGGCGTTGCACATACGTTTTATGACCTTCTTTCATAAGGATTTTGTGTGTGCAATACGAAGGACTTATACCTTTAATATCATGAATCTTCCATGCAATAGCTGGTTTATGAGCTTTTAGCACAGAAATAAGTTGAGATTTTTCATTTTTCGTAAGAGAAGACGATATTATTACAGGTAATTCAGATTCACCATGTAAATAAGCGTATTCCAAATGGTGTGGAAGTGGCTTTAACTCTAATGTCGGTGGTTCTTCTATCGATGATTTATATCGATATCTGTCTTCCTCTTTTAGCATTTGAATTTCTTCTGTTGTTGGTTCATATCCATTAGCCATAAGTGTAGCTAACATTTCAGCTTCATCAATTGGTTCAGTTCCTTCTCCTAAAGAACATTCTCCTGTTTCTTGCAATTCTGGAAATTCTTCTAACAATTCTGCATGTGAATCTATAGTTTGAATATAATAACATGTATCATCTGTAGATTACGGTTGTTGCATGGCTCTATCAACTGAAAAGGTAACACTCTCGTCCTCTATACTTAGGGTCAGTTTCTTACCAAACACGTCTATTATTGCTTTGGCCGTGTTTAAGAATGGTCTTCCTAATATGAGAGGAACTCGAGAATCTTCTTCCATTTCCAGAATAACAAAATCTACTGAAAATACTAAAGTTCCAACTTTAACTAGCATGTTTTCCATTATCCCTCTAGGATATTTTACTGATCGATCGACTAGTTGTATACTTATTCGTGTTGGTTTTAATTCTCCAAGGTCTAGTTTAGCGTATAGTGAATATGGCATTAAATTTATACTAGCACCTAAGTCTGCCAATGCTTCTATTGAACTAAGACTACCCAGAAAACATGGAATTGTGAAACTTCCTGGATCAGATAATTTTTCTGGTATCTTATTCAACAGCAATGCAGAACAATTAGCATTCATAGTAACAGCCGAGAGTTCTTCCATTTTCTTTTTATTTGTGATTAGATCTTTCAGAAATTTAGCATATCTAGGCATTCCTGAAATCACACCAATGAAAGGAAGATTAACATTTATTTGTTTAAACATATCCAAGAATTTGGATTGCTCGGCTTCAAGTCTCTCTTTTCTCATTTTACTCGGGTAAGGAAGCGGTGGTTGGTATGGTTTAACATAAGGTTTAGCCTTAATTGTGTTATCTTCATTAACCTTTTCAACTACCGGTTCTGTTTCCTTATCTTGCTCAGATTGTGGTTCTTGTGGAGTAGGAATAGAGTCATCAGAAATTACAGGCATTTCAGGTGGTTTAAGTGTAATACCACTTCTTGTGGTAATGGCTTTAGCTGTTTCATTCCGGGGGTTAGCATTTGTATCGCTAGGTAGACTTCCCGGTTTTCTTTCACCTATCAACCTTGCTAGGTTGCTTACTTCTTGTTCCAAATTTTGAATAGAAGCTTGTTGATTTCTAAATGCTTGAGCATTTTGTTCATTCGTTTGTTTCTGAGATGTGAAAAATTGCGTTTGAGATTCAACTAGCTTCGACATCATGTCTTCTAAATTTGGCTTTTTATCATCGGTTTGTGGTGGTTTGTTTTGAAAAATAGGTCTTTGCTGATTGTAAGTATTATTAGATACTTGTTGATTGCTAGGACCTTGTTGGTTGTTGTATGGAACATTTCGGTTATAATTCTGGTTTTGATTGTAGATCGGTCTTGGCGGTTGATAATTATTCTGATAATTATTTCCAGGCCTTTAGTTCATGTATGAAACATTCTCTCTTTGTTCCATTGTCTGTTCCATACTGAGACAATCTTTTGTCAAATGTGGTCCTCCACACTGCTCACAACTAATTCGTATTGAGTGAATATCTTTAGTCATCTTTTCCATTCGTCTCTCGACAGCATCTATCTTTGCAGAAATGGAATCAAAGTCATGGCTAGAATCGGCTCTAGCCGCTTTAGATGATCTAACGATATCTTTTTCTTGATGCCACTCATGTGAGTGGGAAGCAGTGTTATCAATAATTTTGTAAGTGTCAGTTGCGGTTTTCTTCATAATGGAACCACCAGCTGCTATATCGATGTCTTTTCGTGTAGTGATGTCGCATCCTTGGTAGAATATTTGTACTATTTGATAAGTGTCTAAACCATGTTGCGGACATCCTCTCAATAACTTTTCAAATCTTGTCCACGCCTCATACAGAGTTTCGTTTGGCTTTTGTGTGAACGTAACAATTTCTCCTTGAAGTCTCACGGCTTTAGATGCCGGAAAGAATTGTTTAAGAAAATTTTCAACTAAAACGTCTCATGTATCAATCGCCCCTTCAGGTAACGATTCTAACCAATCTTTGGCTTCTCCCTTTAAAGTCCAGGGAAATAACATGAGATATATCTGTTCATCCTCCACTTCTCTTATTTTGAATAAAGTACAGATCCTATTAAAGGTACGAAGATGTTCGTTTGGATCTTCCTTCGGTGCACCACTAAATTGGCATTGATTAGTTACCATGTGTAAGATTTGTCCTTTGATTTCATAATCTGGCGCATTAATGTCTGGTTGAGTAATTGTGTGACCTTGGCCAGTGCGTTTAGCTCGCATTCGGTCTTCCATACTTAGAGGTTCCAGATATTCCATGATTAATTTATTGAATCTGAATCACTAGAGGATTCTGATTTAATGGGTTATTCCTCGACAATCTCTGTTTGAATGATTGGTGGTTCCGGAGTAAAGATTAATGGTTCAGGATCTCTGAATTGTCCCTGAATATCATCCGGATTCTCAATTGTGAGGTCTGGTTCAAAAAATGGATTATCGAAAATTTGAATTGGAGTACTTGGTTGACTAGATGACGATTCTAAAGAAAAATCAATGGCGACAATATTGGCTAGATGTCTTGATCGAGTTACAGGTGGTGAACGTATGAAAGGTGGTGAACATTTTGCTCGGTGCATTCACTGAATATCCTATTAGTTATAAAAATAAAAATTATATAAGTTATCAAATTAATAGACTTTTCTGATTTTGCCCACGTTTCGAATAGCCAATAGATGCAGCAGGTAGCCAGGACCCTTTAAATCGGAAGCCCACAACTCGCCACTAACAAATCCAACTATTACTACGAACCAGAAAATTTTGGATGTCTATCAATTTAACCACTTAAAATAATTTTTCGTTGAAATTTAAAGAAATTTTAGAGAAGAAATAGAAAATTCTATATCCTAAAAGCTAGAGCGTCGAGAAATAAGAAAGAAAAAGAGTGCGTCGAAAAACGTCAAAAAATAAAAGGTCGAAAAATAATAAAAAAAATGTAGCGCGTCGAAACTTAAAAGTCTAAAAACTAAGAATTAAAAGTTGCGTCTAAAGGTATTAAAGCTTAAAAGGAATACTATATCCAAAACGGTAATAACTTAAAAAGTACTAAAATTTAAAAACGGCGTCGCAAAATTCTAAAGCACATAAATCTTAGTCTAAAGAAAAAGCACTTAAGGGATTTTACGGCAAAAGCCTAAAAATCTAGAAATAAAAATAACTACGGCAAAAACTATGACTTAGAACTAAATACGAACGAAAAATACAAATATTACGCTAAAACAAATAAAAAGTTATAAAATATAAAAATAAACTTAAAGTTGTAAAAAGTACAATTTTTATAAAAATATTATTTTTATATTAATATTTTATAAAAGTATCAATTTTATATTTAATAAAACTAATTAAAAATTAAATTACAAATTAAAACTAAAAACTAAATTAATTAATTAAATAAATAACCCTAATTAGGGTTTATAATAATAATAATAATTAATATTCCGTAATTAATGCTGAAATAGGTCAAACTGTGGCGTGTCAGATCAGGCCATGCGATCGCATGGTCTTTGCGTTATAAATCCATGCGGTCGCATGGAGTAGGGTTTCGGGCCAGATGTTGGGCTGCTACAGTCCTCGGCTCGATTACTTATATATATATATATATATTTTTTTTTTCTTTCCGTTTTATATTTAATTTTCCGTTTTTATAAAAATATATATATAAATAAAAACTTATATTTTAAGAACTAAAATAAAAATAAAGAAACTTTATAATTTTATATATATTTAACAAACTATTAAAATATATATATTTTTTGTTTTTGTTTTTATATTTTTGTATTTTTAATAATTAAAACGTATTTTTACAAAAGCTTATTTTTACAAAAGTAAACTAAGAATCTTATATATATATATATATATATATATATATATATATATATATATATATATATATATATATATATATATATATATATAGCGTTTCGCTTCCGGCGTTTAAGCAGTTCCCCGACAGCGGCGCCAAAAATACTTGATGTTATGCGAGGTGTATACGAAATAGTATTAATTTTTACAAGGAAATACTATTAAATATGATACAATTTTACACAAGTTATTTATTTATTTATAGAGTGGATATACCTAAACCTTGCTATAACACTTATAGGCAGTGTACCTAATCGTACAGTAGTGTAGGTTTTAGTAAGTCCGGTTCGTTCCACAGGGATCTTAGCCAAGTTTAACGCTATATTTTTAAAAACTATATTTGTAAAAATATAAATATATATATAAGTAGTATTATTATTATTATAAAAATGGGGTTTTTACCGTTTAATTACCGGTTT
Source organism: Rutidosis leptorrhynchoides (assembly GCF_046630445.1). NCBI lineage: Eukaryota > Viridiplantae > Streptophyta > Magnoliopsida > Asterales > Asteraceae > Rutidosis > Rutidosis leptorrhynchoides. The sequence goes on along the minus strand of NC_092333.1, from coordinate 479,335,859 downwards.
GTCGATTTTAAAACTTAAGTCGCGGTTAAAACCTAATGTAAAATATTAAAAATATATATAACTTAATTTAAAGCGTAAAGTAAATGACAATAATTAAAGTGCGATAAATTAAAGTGCGATAAATAAAATGACAATAAATAAAATTGCGATAATTAAAAAGTACGATAATTAAAATGACAATAAATTAAAGTGCAATAATTAAAAGCGCAATTAAATATGAAATAAAGGAATTATGCTTATTTAAACTTCCGTAATCATGATGTTTGACGTGTTGATTTTAGTTTATTACCATGGGTTAATTGTCCTTTGTCCTGGATCATTCAATATGTCCGTCTGGTTTTTGTCCATAACAGTCCATCAGTCATAAATATAAAATGCGAGTGTCCTCGTCAAATTATCCTTATATCCGAAGACAAATATTCCAACTAATTGGGGACTTAAACTATAATTACACCAAGTGTCATTGTATATAATTCACCCCTGTTTTAATAAATCCATTGACTATTAATCCATTCTCGTGTCCGGTTAAATGAACGATTATTAGTACTTATAAATATCCCGCCCATCGTGTCCGATAGAGTGTATATGGTTATTTATAGGTACATCCAATTGTAAATCTTTATATTAAATTAACAAATTATCATTTAATTAAACAAATATAAAGCCCATTAATAGCCCATAGTCTAATTTTCACAAGTATCGTTCTTTTGTCCAAACCCCAATTATGGTACAAAGCCCAATTACCCAATCTTTAATATTTTAGCCCAATATCACGATTACTTCGGATTAAATAAGCATAATAATAGCTTAGCTACGAGACATTAATTTAAAAAGGTTGAACATAACTTACGATGATTAATAATAGCGTAGCGTTACACGGACAGAATTTCGACTTACACCCTTACAACATTCGCTAACATACCCTTATTATTAAAATTAAAATTAAAATTAAAATTAAAATTATAATATATATATATATATATATACGTTTGAGAGATGAGAAGAGAAAAAGATGTGTTAATAAATGGCCAGAACACGCAAAATTTATAGGATGTCTGCTGCTACAGGACACCATGCGATCGCATGGTTTTTGGCCTTCCTGGCCATGCGATCGCATGACCTACTTTTTCAGCTCACATGTCTTTATTTTCTTCTTTGCCGACGATTTATATATATAATATAATATATATATATAATTTTAAGAATTATTTATATATTATATTTATGTGCATAGTTGACTTGTAATTTTTAGTCCGTTGCGTCGAGCGTTGAGAGATGACTTTGGTCCCGCTTCCGGATTTTCGAACGTCCTTGCGTACAATTTAATATCTTGTATTTTGCGTTTTGTGTCTTGTACCCTTGTAATTTTGAGATGTTTCTCATTAATAATTTGAACCACTTTGATTGTACTTTATACTTTTGAGCTTTTTGGTCGTTTGCGTCTTCAATTCGTCGAATCTGTCTTTTGTCTTCACCTTTTATTATTTAAACGAATATCACTTGTAAATAGAACAATTGCAACCAAAAGCTTGTCTTTTTTGAGGGATAATGCTATGAAATATATGTTCATTTTTAGCATTATCAATTTCATAATATCATCTTTTATCAATACTTATAATTAGACTTATGTTTATATTATACTATAAACTAAATCATACTTATTATTATATTTTATCAATTTATACTTAAACATATTCGTAATCATAACCATATTCATTTTCGAATATATTTATACATATAAATATATTTGTATGTAATCAAAATTCAAGTTATATTAATAACAATACATATGTTAATCGTAATCAAAATCGTCATGTTTAATTTGTAAATTAATAACTAAAGCTTCGTAATCCTAATCATAATAATAAGAGTAATACTTTTTAATAATAATAATAATAATATTCATAAGTGTGACTATAATCTTAATATTAATAATAAATGATAACTAATACATATTTTAATATTAATAATAATAATAATAATAACATTTATAATACTTGTAATACTAACAATAATTATAATAATAATAGTTAATAATAGCAATATCAATAATAAAAATAATAATACTAATAATGAAAATAATAATAATAATAATAATAATAATAATAATAATAATAATAATAATAATAATAATAATAATAATAATAATAATAATAATGAAGGAATTTACTACCTCAATTAAATCTGATAACAAAAAAATGCCCACAGTCTGACTCGAACCCATGACCCCTCGTTCACACCCAACACCCACGACCACCGAACCATTTCCATTTTTCCTGAACCTTTTCCCTCCTAATTAAATATAACCCGATTTATTTTTTTGCTTATCATCTTCATTCTCTTCATCTATTAATTCGTACAGCAATTCAACTAATTCCTTTAATGATTTAATATTTTAGGATTATCAAACGGAACCGAAACAACTTGTAATTGTAACTTTAAATTAACATACAAGGATTTAAAAAAAATATACATCTACAGAACTTACTTAAAACTCGATGAACTCAAACTCCACTTTGAAAATTAAGGACGTTTTAGGTTGTAGTTATAACATGAAAAAGGTTTTGAATCGTTTATGAAATCTTTCTGAATCATCAATTGGACGTAACACGTAAAAATGAATTCGAATTTAATTCAAGAACAATTGTTGACTTTTTTAATTTAAAACTTTGACTCTCGAATTCATAATCGATATGAGGAATTAAAATTTGAAAACTTGCAGAAAGTTTGACATTAGAATTCATAACAAAATTGCATTTTTAGATTTTGTGATTTTGTTTGAATTTGAGCTGTTTGAAATTGAAACCAAAAACAGAGATATCGAATTCTTTCTCTTTTATTTTTCTTTTTTTTTTAAAAAAATTATGAGGTTCAGTTGGTGGGTTGTCGACTGATAATGAAGATTAAATACTAAATGTATGTGAGATTAATAGATAGTACTCGTTTGATTTGTAATTGAATGGTGTCCACAATAAAAATCATCAGGTACCGAAAATATATAAAAAAATTAAAGCTGAAAGGGGTTGTTAACAGATTTTTGTTTTATAGTAAATATGAATTCGATAAAGATCAATCATGGTACAAATTATGTACAGAAATAGGTTGACAAAAGGAATCAAGTAGTAAGAAAAAATTGAAATCAGATATGGACGTGAAACTGCTTCATATAATAGAATCTGATTTCATAAATTATATATTTAATTCTTGTAATTAATAATAATATTTCTATTAGTAATAATGATTAATAATAATACAGATAATATTAAATAATAATAACGTAATAATTCTGTTAAATAATAATAGTATTTTTGAATAATGATACAAATAATTATAATATTGTTTATAATAATTTTATTGATGATAAGATTAATAAATTGTTCTATTTTTTTTATAATAATAATAATAATGCTAATATATAATACTAATGATTCTTAATAATATACTTAATAATCATAATACCAGTAATATCCATTTATATGTTTAAATTCTTATATCTATATATTATATATTATAATAATATTAATAATACAAATAATAATAACAATAATAATATTAATATTAATATTAATAATGATAATGAGATTTATATAACAAATTATACTTATCAGATCTCATATATATGCTATATAATAAATTAATAATATTAATAATACTAAAATCAATATTAATAATGGAAGTAATATAATAACTATATTTTATCTTGTGACACATATTATTATTTATGTAATAATTATATCATATGATAACATATTTAAGTATATTTTATATATATATATATATATATATATATATATATATATATATATATATATATATATATATATATATATATATATATATATATATATATATATATATATATATATTACCATATACATATAATATTAATTTTTATACAAACTTCATATATATTTATATATTTATTTTAATAACATCATATTTATTTTGTATATTACCCTACATATTTAATTCAAATGATTAAATGATATTATATTCATTCAAATTAATATATGCTTATATTTTTATCTTCATATATATGTTTAATTACAAATTTATTTACAAATAATTGTTCGTGAATTGTCGGGAATAGTCGAAAGGTAAATGCATTCATGTAAACCGTTCCAAAGTTTTCGAGACTCAACATTACAGACTTTGCTTATCGTGTCGAATTTATATTAATATTAAGTTTAAATTTGGTCGGAAATTCCCGGGTAGTCACATATGAGGCTCTCAAAGAAGAGAACATATCTCGTGAATACTTGAACATTCTCGTTTCTCGATTTGAAGTTAAGGAAACTGGACTCTGATGCTATGCCGGAAGGATTTGGGTACCTCGTTACGGAGACCTACGGAGCCTTATACTAGATGAAGCCCACAAGTCGAGATATTCGATTCATCCCAGAGCGGGCAAAATGTACCACGATCTTAAGGAACAGTATTGGTGGCCTAATCTTAAGAAGGACGTTACAACTTATGTTGGTAAGTGTTTGACTTGCTCGAAGGTTAAGGCTGAGCATCAGAGGCCCTCTGGATTACTTCAACAACCGGAAATCCCGTAATGGAAGTGGGAAAGGATAACAATGGATTTCATTACGAAGCTACCAAAGACGGTGGGTGGATACGATACTATCTGGGTTATTGTTGACCGTCTTACTAAATCTTCACACTTCTTAGCCATGAAGGAAACGGATACGATGGAGAGACTCGCTCAACTATACATCAAAGAAGTTGTATCTCGTCATGGTGTGCCCTTATCGATAATCTCTGATCCCGATCCCCGTTTTGCTTCCAGATTTTGGCGTTCTTTGCAAGAAGCCTTGGGAACCCGTCTCGACATGAGTACTGCGTATCACCCACAGACCGACGGACAAAGCGAATGCACGATTTAGACTTTGGAAGACATGTTGCGTGCATGTGTCATTGATTTCAGAAAGGCTTGGGAAAGGCATTTGCCGCTAGCCGAATTCTCTTACAACAACAGTTATCATTCGAGTATTAATGCCGCACCTTTTGAAGCATTGTATGGCCGCAAGTGCCGATCTCCTATTTGTTGGGCCGAAGTAGGCGAAACGCAAATCACCGGACCCGAGATAGTTCATGAAACAACTGAGAAGATTTTCTAGATTCAAGCGAGGCTTAAGACGGCCAGTGATCGCCAAAAGAGTTATGCCGACCTTAACGTAAAGACTTCGAATTCAACGTAGTCGCGCCTTGGAAAGGTGTGATCCGTTTTGGAAAACGTGGAAAGTTAAACCCGCGATACATTGGTCTTATTGAAATCTTGGAGCGTGTTGGACCCGTTGCTTACCGTTTAGATCTTCCAACTCAGTTGAGCTCAGTTCATCCTACCTTTCATGTATCGAATTTAAAGAAGTGTCTTGCTGAACTGGAACATGTCATACCATTGGAGGAACTTACAATTGATGACAAACTCCACTTCGTGGAAGAGCCTGTCGAAATTATGGACCGTGAGGTTAAAACTTTGAAACACAACAAGATCCCGATCGTCCGAGTCCGATGGAATGCCAAACGAGGACCTGAGTTTACCTGGGAACGAGAGGATCAAATGATGCAGAAGTATCCTCACCTTTTCCCAACTCCTCCATTTACCTCAGCTTAAAATTTTGAGACGAAATTTTCTTTAACAGGTGGGTAATGTAACGACCCTGTATTTTCCAACGTTTAATTATTAATAATTTATTATTAATGTTTGTGTTTTAATAAACGTGTTCTTATACGTGTGTAACGACCCGAATTTTTCCGCTAATATATAGAAGATTAATATTTACATAATTAATGTTTCCAACATATTAAGCGATCAAACTCATTAAGATTTGGTTATTTGAAATGAATTTTAAACAAATGTTTGACCACCCAGTTTGTCTGACGATTCACGAACGTCATAACTCGAAATAATTATATAATGATGTATATATGGATATATATATACTTATGATTTGATAAAATGATATTTAAGTATCTCATTACATATAATAACAATTGGTTATATACATAAAATGAGATTAGTAACTTAAAGACTTCATGATTATATACATATATATATATATATATATATATATATATATATATATATATATATATATATATATATATATATATATATATATATATATATATATATATATATATATATATATATATATATATATATATAACGATTAACGTTGTAATAACTTCTAAATTAAAATGTATGTATATGTATTGTATTAATATGTATTAATACACTTTTTAAGGACTTAAACATATATACTAACATACTTATACTCAACAAAGATAGCTATACTCATAATCTCATTCAATTCCATCAAGAATTCTATTCGTATTCATTCGGTATTTATACCCGTATCATACCCAGCTTCCATACTTAAATACTATGAGTATATACCAATATGAAATACCATTTATAGCCTCCTTAGCAGCCCTATGAGTCACAAGACAAGGATAAACATTATGGAGACTTGTGGGAACCAACATTTAACTTCTAGTTTGCATTATTATGCTATATTCCAAATTTTGATAAAGTCTCTTAACCATATTCATGAACCATGACTTTTAACACTCTTTTTACTCATTCATATCAGCTATTTAACTTACCTTCAATCTCATAATACTCACACACAATAACTCCAAGTATTCTCTCCATTTCTTACTCTTTAAACACTCTTTAAACACACATACTTCAAGTACTAGAAAATCTTCATTCACTTTGATCATAAACTAGCTTCAAGAACACTTTGTTAACTCATCTACTCCTCTTTATCAAGGTAAGAATCATATATAAGCTTTGGTTCAATTCATATACTTATAACTATTTTAATTCAAGATAGAAATCTTATTCGAAATTTTGTTCATTCTATGATTCTACTCCAAGGATTACAAGCCATCAAGGATATCTTTGATCACAATATTATCATCTTATTTTTCTCAGCAACTTTGTTCATTTAATTTGAGGTAGTCACCTTATTCATAATCTTTTTCGATTCATATCCATATAGCTATCTTATTATGAGTTTATAACTTACAACAACAAGAACATAGTTTAGATTAATTCTAAACTTGTTCACAAACAAATTTAATCCTTCTAACTTGACTTTTAAAATACTTCAACACATGTATTATGACAGTATGTCAAGCTAACATAAGGATACAAAACTTGTAAACACAAAGAACACCTTAAAACTGAACATACGCCGTCATAGATCATCGGGGGCTGTTTTGGGTTTAATTTTAAAAACCTATCTTAAACTTTGAATTAAAAGATTTTCTTTGTTATATGGATATGAAATATATCCAAAATCCATGGTTAAATTCTAAGTGGAAGTATGTTTTTCAAAAGGGTCATCAAGATGTCGTTCTTATGACGGATATGACTATCTTCTCTTATTTGACACCTAAGCTGTATTTTCAACTATAAACTTGTACTTTTTCTATTAAGATTAATAATGTTGAGTGCGATACGAAACCATGGCAACTCGAATCACTCAAAACGGATTTGTAACGAAGAAATTATGGGTAAAACAAAATTGGATATTTTTGCTTGTTTTTAGCTACGGTTTTGATTAATAAAAATGGAAGCTAACCTTATCCTAGCTAACTTACCTTGTATCCTACATGTATTTATACATGTCTTGTTCCCGAACTTATGGAAATACAATTTATAATAGTCGTGATTAAGTTCAACGACAATATATTATAGTCTTAATAAAGATCGTAAGACACCATATATATATATATATATATATATATATATATATATATATATATATATATATGACTTGATCACCGTGGATCCGTATACATCGTTTTGACATATCATTTTGATTTCTTCTATATATATTATTGGAACGAACTATAAGACATCATTGGCAGTAATTTCGAGTTAGCTGTGGGTCGAAGTGGATTCCAAAATATTATATACTTTGAGTTGTGATCGAGCCTGAGACATGTATACAATGGGTCGCGAATTGCTTCAGACAATATACATATTATGTGTCTTATTTTATTAAGACAATATATTATAGTGTTAGTGAATTCTAACACAATATACGCATTTATATTTATATATATATTTATACTGCTGGACTATTGGACTATCAGACTATTGGACTACGGACGTTGGACTACTAACAATGGACAATTAAAATTATCACAAGTATCATAAGTATGGAATATTAATTATATATATATATATATATATATATATATATATATATATATATATATATATATATATATATCTTGACACAAGAATATTATTATTAGATTCGTGAATTTGTCAAAAGGCCAAGTCTTATCACCATCTATTCGAAAATCATCACAAGTGATTATAGTCCCATTTTTACTATCTAAATTATTTTGGGATGAGAATACATGCAAATTTATAAATGTTTTATAAAATAAGCACAAGTTCATGAAACTACATTCTACGACTGTTTTGTTATAACGGATATCTGTACTTATTATTATTATGCTTGGTAACCTAAGAATTAGTGAAAAACACTAATTGACGCGAATCCTAAAGGTAGATCTACGGGCACCAACCACCCCCATTTTCGAATAGTGGAAATGTTTTAGTACTTTGAAGGGTTCTTGTCATACATTCGAATAGTGGAATGTATGATGCCAGATATCTTAAGCGCTCTATGTTAAGTTCGGTTACCAGGCGACTCATCGTATGAATGATTTTTGCAGTTGTAATGATCCTGCGCATTTAATTAAATAAAATCTTGTGGCTTATTAAATATTATGATTATTATATAGAAATTAAACCTATGACTCACCAACATTTTTTTGACGTTTTAAGCATGTTTATTCTCAGGTGAATATTAAAAACGCTTCCGCTGTCGTATGCCAACCCAAGGTCAAGATTTGGAGTCGGCATAATTGTTTATATTGTTTAAACTTGCATTCGGAGTATTTGTTGTAATATATTTGATCATATTGTAATGGGTTGTGTAAAAACTTATTTATTTGAGGAGATTGTCTTTGATAGACAATCTAAATTATGTCATTAAGACCTTTATTCAATAATAAAGGTTATGGTTGTTTTTAAAAACGAATGCAAGATTTAAAAAACGTCTCATATAGAGGTCAAAACCTCGCAAAGAAACCAATTAATATGAAACGTTTATAATTAATATGAACGGGGCATTTCAACGTGTTACTTGTTACCGTATTTAACTTTTCATGGCCCGACTTGTCTTTATGACACACGTACTTTACACGAATAATATTTCGAATATTATTTACGTTCATGATTAATTATTATTGATCATTTTTAATTAACTAATGTAACTAGTTAATTACTTGGGCTTTGTTTATTTAATTTGTTACATACTTGGTCTTTTATTAGTGGACTCATGTTAATGGACTTGGAAGCCCACCCTACTCCTCTTAATGGATTAATTAGGAGCCCATTTTCTTACTAGTGACTTGTTAAGACTAAACTAGATACATTAACTTAAGTTGGAGACTAGTTACATGTACACTTACACCCCATTCCCATACCACTTAATTTTATTACCATTTTGAGCTCTCACCTTCACCCATGCATGAAAGAACCAAGTGGACTTTTCCTCTTTTGGCACCATTGGAAACCGTCGGCCTCATGGATTAAAAGGGGGGGGTTCCATTTTCTTTTTTTTATTACTTATTCACTAGTTTACTTCATTTCTCACACACACACTTACTTGCATTTCATTTTACTCTCCATTTTCTCTCTACTTTGTAAGTAACAAGGCTTCATTCTCTCTTCTTTTCTTGTTCTAAAACCGAAACATAAACATACATATCATCATCATTTGCTTGTTTGTTACTTGTTCTTTTGTTGTTGTTGTTTACTTACTAGTTGTAAGAATCAAACTTCCTAGTTTATTCTTCATATTATCTTGTTTATACAAGAACATACAAGAATCAAAGAGGATCAAGTTTATAGTTTGTTTCCTCCATAAAACTTGTTAAAAGAAAAGTTCATGAGTTTTAAAATCATACTTGTGTTCATGTTAGTAAACTTGAGGTTTACTTTCTTAAAAGATCAAAGCCTTGGCTTTAATCTTTCAAAGTATGAACAACCATTAACTTATCACTTGTAGCTTTAACTTATTTCTTCCTTTGTACATGTTTTAAATTCATGATTCTTGTTGTTATTGGTCAAGTATTACTAGTTAATCTTGATCTCATTTTTCTTGAACTAAAGTTAACTTTGTAAGTTCAAGAACATGGAAGTTTAACTTTCTAGTTACAACTTCATATACTTGTGTTGGATATAAGCTTCTATAGCTTATGGTCTTCTAATTTTGTTGTAAATAAGAGCTTACAAGCTTACATACATTTTACAAGTTGAAAATCTAAGTTTCATAACTTATGGTTTCATTAAAGTGTAGATCCAAGTTTTGTAACTTAGGATCTAACTTAAGAACACTAGATCTAGACTTTCTAGTCTAGGATCTTTAAGATCTAGCTAAGATCTAAGTTCTACAACTTAAGATCTTGTTTATTTAGTTTACTTTCAAGTTTATAGCTTAATATTACTAGTAGAACTCATGTATGTGTCGGATCTAAGATCTTGATGTAACTTTGGTTCATCAAACTACATACAACTCTTAAGTGAGTTGTGCTACATATCTTAGACTTACACTAGTTTTATGATGGTCAAAACTTGGTAAAGATGATGCAAACCCATCAACGAGTTGTACACTTGAAGCTATACGCATCAAGGATGAGAACCGTGATGAGCATCAAGCACCAAGAACCCACCGGAACACCCTTACTTTCTGTTTCTGGAACTGATCAGACTACCTGGGATACTGGAAAGTTTATTTTCAGTTATTTCGGTTCGAGTAGATGATTTTCCATTTAGACCTCGTCTTAATCCGAGTTACAGTTTAGGATTTATGGCCTCCCGAAAGTCACTACACCCTATTAACGTTGTGCTGAAATTTCTGACCTACTCGCACTTAAACCGTCACCACAGTCAAACGAAGACGATTTTGGTTCTGGAAATTGGTCAGTACCTAGGGGACTCATATACGGAGCCATGGCCACTGGTCTCACCTCATTTCAGTTTGTATAGAGGTCGTGGCGACTGAACGAAGTCAGCCCTTGTTTCAAACCCTAGTCTTGACTTAAAACTTACTTTACACTTTTTGTTTAATAATGAATGATGATGGTACTTAAGACCTAATTTACATACTTTTAAAATTTTGGGAACGATTTACTGAATTATTAACTTTTGACTTAGGTTGAGGACCTTTCGGACCAACCACTTGCTTACTATTCCCGCGTATCGACTTTTACTACTTTCCACTGTGAGTTATAGCATCCCTTTTTACTTTAACTATTTTGGGAACTGAGAATACATGCGCATTTTACGTTTTACATACTAGGCACGAGTACTTAAACTTTATATGTGTGTGGGTTATACAACGGCATAAACTTTCCCCTTAGCTCGGTAACGTTTAGTCATTGGTCTTTGAACCGGTGAACGCGAATCTTAGATATAGATCCATAGGGTTTGACATCCCCACTCGGGCTAGTAGCGCTAGCATTTAACTGGTGTTTAATACTTCGTAAACTTACGCACTCGCCAAGTGTACTTTTAGGGGGTGATATTTACGTTAAGTTAGTTACCAAGTGCCCACGGTTATACATATACTTTTCATACTGTTTTGAAACGCTGTTGAAGCACTGAAATCTCGTGGCCTACCTTACATTACTGTTATACTTAAACTATAGCTCACCAACCTTTGTGTTGACATTTTTAAGCATGTTTTTCTCAGGTGCTTAAGGTTTGCTTGCTTCCTCTGTACTAGTCATGCTTTGTAGACACCCGCTGCGCTTATTAGAGATGTCACCGCATGAAACGTTTAATTTGCATTCAAACAATGTTATTTTTGAAACAATGTATTTGTAACGACCTATGGGTCACGTACTATTATTTTTGCTTGCTATTCGTAGAAGCATACTTTCGGATGTTAAACATTTGACGTTGGTTAAAACGTCACCTTTATTCATGAATGCAAACTTATTTTGAAACATCATATAGTGTTTGACCTTGTAATGATCCTGTTGTTGATGAATCGTACACGATGATTTTGTACGGAGCATCACAAAAAGTGTCTGTTTTACGTATAGTTGGTTGTGTTGGGTTCATAAAATTATTTTAAGTTGAACGGGGTGTCGAAAAAATTTAACGCGCTGCGAGCGAGAAAATATGAGCCGTTGAGGATTTGGGTGAAGTTGTTTAAATTCTTTTATTAAAATATTGATTTTACGTTTTACCCCCTATGTTGGGTGGTGGAAGTGTGTTTTATTTAAAGTTTAGGGTTTTTTTGTTTTTTACTTTTGTGAGTACAATTTTTTAAGCATGATGTGCAAGTGATGAACGCGTGATTTTGGTTACTGTTCATGTTTTTTTTACCTTTCAATATATAGGTTAATTAATTTCAACCATTAATTTGAATTTCAACCATTGATTAGAATCTCAACCAAGATATTATTTATCTTCCTCTTAATTAGTTTTTTTTCTCCCTCCTAATTATTATTATTACAAGAAAAATGGCAGTTCGCGCGATGCGGCGGGACTTTTTGAATTGCGTAGATTTAAAAATGCGTTGCTACAGGCATGTTTGAAAACACCTGGTTAGTACATAGTATATAATGGACTCCGCGTTTTTAACGCCAGAAAAATCACATAAATAAATAAGGGAACAGAACCATCGATATGCTGTGGTTAGTTTAGGTTGTTTATTATACGTGTACGTATATGTGAAAAATATCTCGAAATATTTAGCGTATTATTAAAATAGTCCGTTTTACGTATAGATAGTTGTGTTGTGTTCGTAAAATTATTTCGAGTTGAACGGTAAAGTCGGTAAAATTTAACTCGCGGCGAGTGGGAAGATATGGACCGGTAAAAATTCGAGTGGATTTTGTTTAAGTTAATTTAATAAAATAATGAATTTACGTTTTTTAACCTGAAATGTTATTAGTATATAGGATTAATTATTATCTTTTAATATATATTTAAAACTTTTAATACAAATAAAGGGTCATTTTTACAAATGGTATAAAATAATGAGACAGGCCGGTGAGTTTTACAAACACTCGTCACTAATAAAATATCCATCCTAATTTTTTCTATTATTTTTTCATTTTTATTTTTTTTGAGATGTTCCTACTGAATTATCCAATTTAATAATTAGGTAAATATAATCCTATAAGACCAATTGAATTGTGTGAATTAAAGTGCTGGCTTTCACGTCCACAAAAGTGGTCCCCACATTTATCATAGTTCGTAACCACAAGTTTGCATTTAACGAAAACGACCTCTAAATGAGACGTTTTAAAAAGACATATTTATTGCAACGAAAAATAAATAGTTCAGTAGTTATTACAAACCAGTACGAAGAATTTTAAATAAATAAATTACAGAATAAATGCGGACTCGAAATAGAAAAGCAAGTTAACATCTTGTTCAAATAGCATCTAGTAAATGAGACAAAACATGCTTAAAAATGTCACACAATGATTGAGTGAGTTCATATATTTATTATTATAACAATAATAAAGGTTTGTGGACTACAAGATTTAAGTTATGAAATAACTAATCTAGTATGAATTCATGCTCAAACAGTGATTATGATCATGTACAGTTTGTATGTGTTTGTGTATATGTGTAGCTATATGTATATGTATGTATCTGTGTGTGTATATATGAATATGCAGAATGTATAATGATGATGATGATGAAGATAAACACAAGTAAACACCGAATCAAACACTAAAATTAGTCACGATTACAAGTTGAGAGAGTACAATGGTGAGGGTTGAGAGAGCATTGGTGCTAAGTGTGTGTTCTAAGGTGTGTATGTTGATGTTCAAATGTGAAGGGTTATCAAGGGTTTTTTTAAACTCTAAATCAAGGTGAGTATTTATACTCTCTAAGTTTATACACAAGTGGCATCTAAAATAGGTCCTAACAATCTCCCCCTTGGATGTGATTTTTCATTTATCATCTTTAGTCTTTGATCTTTCGAGGAAGACTTGTTAGAAGTCTTTGAAGTTGTTTTGTCTTGACTGTGAGTCATGTTCTCTTCTGTCTTTTTGTAGTATGGTGAAGATTTGTTAATGATCTTGAGAATTTCTTCTTTTGGAAACTCTCATGATCTTTGATGTCATTGTGAAGTTGTGTAATTGACGAACAGTTGATGTACTTATTCTATTGGAAGTTCTTTTCTCTTTGAGAGGAATTGAGTTGTTGTTGTTGTTGTTGTTTCAGAATCTTCTTCTTTTGGAGATTCGCTTTTCTTTGTAGATCTCTTAGTTTAGTTGTTGAACAATTGTTGTGTAGTTGACATTTGATTGATGTTGTGACAGAATATTCTTCTTTCGGATGATTCTTTTTATCAGGTATGGTTGTTGATTGTGTTATCCTGGAATGATGTTGTTGACTTGACTTGTTAATGAGAGACAGAACTTTGTAGGATGAAGCTTAAAATGTGTAAGCTTCTCTTACTCCTTTTAGATTGGTGCATTATCTCTTGCTCCCCCATAATCATTATGTTCTCTTGCTCCCCTTAATTGGACAATGATTACTTTCTTGAATGTTGTTGTTGTTTTGCTTTGAACTTCGAAGAATTGGTGCGGAAGCTTTGATTATTTGGAAGGCTTGATTTTCTGAAACTAAAACGTTAATGGTGTATTAGTGTTTGATGATGTGGAAGCTTTGATCATCGTTTTGGTGAAGCAACTTTGTTGTCTTTGTCATCTTTGTAGAATATTCTCATGAGTAAATATCAACTATATCATATTCTCCCCCTCATGATGTTTTTGTTAAACGAATACATCATGAACTTGAGTTGATACAATTACAATGACAAAGTGACAATGATTTAAAATCCAATTCTCCATCACCGAAGTTCGAGTCGGCGTTGGCAAGCTACCCATCTCCATGATTAAAGTATCGTGGGACTTTTGTGCGACTTTGCCGCTCTTGGTTATACCAAGCCTTCCACAAGTACGTAACATCGCATTGATGTCCGTCGAAATCGATGTAATGTAGGAAGATGTTACACCGATTCCTGAAGTTATTGATATGTCATGAGGTAACATATCTCTTTCAGTTGAGGCACTCTCTGAGGAGTGTGCGTGGCCAGGCTTAAATGATGAATGATCTTTAAGGAGATTATCCTTCCGGAGGTCTGATAAATCTACCAAAGTAGTGTCATATTGCCTCCCCGTTGACGAGACAGATCTCCCTCATCAAGGTAAGTCTGACCTCCAGGCCCTGTTTGATGTTGACGATTAACCTCATCATTTTGATGAGTGTCATCAGGAGGATTTCCAGCTGATACGCAGGGTTCCTTTTCAAGGTTTTTTGAAACCCCTTCAACCGTTCTGGACTACAACTTCTGACATAAGCCAGACAATCGTGTCTTAGCGGAAGACTTTACTTCATTTTGAGGTGACTTTACAGCTTTATCAATTGATTTTTTTGAAGGTGTACGCCCAAAATCTACTAGCATTCTAGCTAGACCCAAAGGTTTTAAATAGTTTATATTATTTGTTAGGGCGTAATATATCGTCTTTTTTTAATAACTTAAATTACTCGTTAAAGCCTAATGTCCTTTTTTGTACCTCGTTCTAATTACTTAAATTTTCAGGATCAATATATATATATATATATATATATATATATATATATATATATATATATATATATATATATATATATATATATATATATATATATATATATATATAGGGAGATCAAGGGATAAGTGGTATTTTTGAGATAAGGGAATAAGTAAATTTTGATTTTTATATCTTTTACATTAGAGATCCGATTTAAAAAAAAAAAAAAAATTGCGTGATTAACTGAGATTGTATAGATTCATAAATTTTTTTTTTTTTTTTTCAACAGGAGCTAAAAATGCATGTGATGTATGTTAACGTATTTTGAGGTTTTTTTGAGTTTTTTTTTTAGAATTTAGCCCGATTTAGAGGTTATGGTTTAGGGGTTAGGGTTTAGGCTTTAGTGTTTTGGGTTTACTCCGTAAACCGCTCGTATTAAAAATTCGTTCTAAGCCCTAATTACTAAACCCTAAACACTGTTTTTTATTAATCAAAAGTCATTTTTTCTTTGTTTTTTGTTAAGATGCATCTGATGCATGAAAAGTTGTTAACATGCATCAAACAACAGCTAAGATACATCAGATGCATCTTAACGATCTAGTTAAAAAAAATTTATTTTTTTTTTCTGAATTTACATAATGAAAATGGATACCAGCAAATTTTTTTTTTCTTTTTTTAAGTCGGAACTGTAGAACTAAAGATATAAAAATCACTTATCCTCTTATCCCACCAACACCTAATTAGCGCTAGGTCTTTACCTATATATATATATATATATATATATATATATATATATATATATATATATATATATATATATATATATATATATATATATATATATATATATATATATATATATTGGTAAAGACCTAGGGAATAAGTAAATTTTGATTTTTATATCTTTTACATTAGAGCTCCGATTTAAAAAAAAAAAATTGCGTGATTTACTGAGATTGTATAGATTCATAATTTTTTTTTTCAACAGGAGCTTAAAATGCATGTGATGTATGTTAACGTATTTTGAGGTTTTTTTGAGTTTTTTTTGGAATTTAGCCCGATTTAGAGGTTATGGTTTAGGTGTTAGGGTTTAGGCTTTAGTGTTTTGGGTTTACGGACGTAAACCGTTCGTATTAAAAATTCGTTCTAAACCCTAATTACTAAACCCTAAACACTGTTTTTTATTAATCAAAAGTCATTTTTTCTTTGTTTTTTGTTAAGATGCATCTGATGCATGAAAAGCTGTTAACATGCATCAAACAACAGCTAAGATACATCAGATGCATCTTAACGATCTAGTTAAAAAAAAATTTATTTTTTTTCGGAATTTACATAATGAAAATGGATATCAGCAAATTTTTTTTTTTTTTAAGTTGGAGCTGTAGAACTAAAGATATAAAAATCACTTATTCTCTTATCCCACCAACACTTACTTAGCTTAGGTCTTCACCATATATATATATATATATATATATATATATATATATATATATATATTAGTTTGAAAAGTAAGTCAATTCAAGGGGTTTGCGTAATGTCCAGCCTTGTTTTCCCCCAAGCGAAGCTTTTGGGCAACAAAACCCTAGAAATCACTTGGATATTAACTCTTTCACACGTCTATCTTCCATTTATAATTTTATTTCCTTAATAAACAAATAGGTCTAACACTATCACCTTACTATAAACTAATATATTTTACGCATGTTCTTTTATTGGATCCAAATTAAAAAGTCATATACAGTAGAAGAATGTTATATGACCCTATTTTGTAAAGGGTTAAATTTACTAAGGGTTATATACATTTCTTATCTAGATGTAGGCTATATACCCAGAAAAATACTATTGTAGGTTATGTACTTTAGCAAAATGTGCTAATGTAAACAAAAGGTGACTGGTTACACTACTACAAAAAATTAGCAAAGGAACCTCTTTTTTACCCTTTAGGAACCGGTTTTAGAAGAGGTTCCTTTAGATGGGGGTTCCAAAAGTGTGAAACCGGTTTAGGAACCGGTTCCTTTGATGAAAAAAAGAAACCTCTTTTTAACATTAAACCGGTTTCTTTTTTGAACATAAGGAACCTCTTTTTAATTAAAAACCGGTTTCTTTATAATTTAAATAATATTTGTTTTTTTCAGCTGCTTTATAACAAAATATTTCACATTATATATTTTTTATCTTGATTTATTTGACATCTGTATCTTGTAAATCACAATATGTATAAACAACAACCAATACACTATTGAAATAAACAATACTCCATACACATTTATACATAACTAAATCCTAATTACAGTAAATGATAAACCAATTTGTACAATACTCCGTATACAAATAACATCATATCATATGTATCTTTAAATCAAAACATTTAAGTTATACATCAAAATTGTAGCTCATTCTTCTAGATCGAAATATAAAATTTACAAGTAGGAACTATTTGCTTGAACATCAAACCTTTTCTTTACTAGAACATCATCATCATCATAACTTATTTGTTCACCATCACCATCATAAATCTTGTTCGTTCAGATCTGGGTGAAAACCTCTCTTGCAGATCATCTTCGGATCTTGTTCGTTCAAAGGTAGAAGGAACCTCTGTTTCGGGTTTCATTTCAGATCTTGAAAAATTGTCATGATTTAAGATCTGAAAACGAAGAAGGAAGTTTGTAGTATTATAAAAGAATCTGGTCATGATGTGTAAAATTATTTTTGTGAGAATTTTATATTTAGAGAATGAGTAAGTGGTGGAAGTGAGGGTGATGATGAATTAAAAGGGAAATGAGAAAGTAGAAGTTAAGGGTAAAGTGAATTTTGGTAAAGTGAATTAGAAGTGGATGGTAAAGTGAATTTTGGTAAAGTGAATTAGAAGTGGATGGTAAAGTGAATTAGAATTGATATATATGAAATGAGTCGATCAGTATTTAATTTTAATTTAGAACTTTTGCGATTTGATCTTGTTTAAAAGAATAGAAATATGGAACCGGTTTAAAAATAAAAAGAGGTGCTAAAAGTTTGAAACCGGTTTTAATAAAAAAAAGAGGTTCCTAAAGTGAAAGTAAAGAGACATGTTTTTTAGAAAAAAAGAGGTTTCAAAAGACGGAATCGGTTTTTTGTTAAAAAGAGGTTCTTAAAGTGGAAGTAAAGGGACCTGTTTTTAGGAGAACGAGGTTTCAAAAGATGGGAGCGGTTTTTTGTTAAAAAAAAGTTTCTAAAGTGGTTCAAAGAAACCGGTTTTAAGTAAAACTCACAAAACCGGTTTCTTAAGTTTTTTGAAACCGGTTTTTATAAAAAAAATTTAAAAAGAGGTTCCAAATAGGGGTTTCTTTGCTTATTTTTGTAGTAGTGTTACCTGCTAAACCGATTATCTTCATCGATCACCAACAGCAATATCCGGCAGAATCCATGGCGGTTTATGGTGGTGCAAATCGAAAACACCTCAAAACTTGACCAAAGCTCATCAAAATTTGTAGTTAGGTGCAGTAGATCATTCTAAACATAAACTCATTGATGAATTTCACAAACACATAACCAAATATGAGAAATGGGTCGATTTTAGTAACGATTTTTTTTTTAAAACAAAAAAATGCTCATAACTCGATTTTGTT
Source organism: Rutidosis leptorrhynchoides (assembly GCF_046630445.1). Classification (NCBI taxonomy): domain Eukaryota; kingdom Viridiplantae; phylum Streptophyta; class Magnoliopsida; order Asterales; family Asteraceae; genus Rutidosis; species Rutidosis leptorrhynchoides. The sequence continues at coordinate 479,316,600 of NC_092333.1, read as the reverse complement.
GATGTTTTGGATCCAAAATCTTCACAAAATTTGTTTATCGCTACTTAAGGATCGTGTTTCAATCAATTTTGAGGATCAATTTTATCAAATTTTACCTTGAAAAATTTTGTTCATCGTGTTCTATTATTTACAACTTAAGTGTGTTTACATTAACACAGTTTTTCAAGGTTTATGGCCTACAATAGTATTTTTTGGGTATATGGCCTACATCGGGACAAAAAAAAAGTATATAACCCTTGAGTAGCCTTAACTCTTTTGTAAATGGTAAGTAGATCTGTAGAAGGAGAAGGGTTAAGACGTTAAGTGCTTTTAGGCTTGAAGTCGTTCAACATAGTAGCTATAACATTGATATATCCACCATAGTTTTTACGAGATCCAGATCGGTCTGTGCGTCGCGGCGGGCCCTTCCGGGTATGTGTTAAGTCATGTTTTAGATGTTTATGTATTTAGCGTTTTTTAAAAAGGTGTCCGTTTCGCGTATAGTTAGTTGCGTTGTTTTCATAAAATTCTTTCGAGTTTAACGGCGGTGTCGAAAAAATTCAACGATCGGCGAGCTGGAAGATACGGGCCGGTGAAAATTATGGTGAAGTTTGATTAAAAATTTTTAATGTAATTAAGATTTGACAGTTTCTACCCCTGAAAAATTGTAGTTTGGATAATAGTTGAGGGGCCGGTTTTATAAATCTGTTTCTGAGGTGTCGTTTTCATCGCAGGAAACGACGGAAATTTGCGTTGCTAGTAGCATATGTATAAATATAAATAAATAAATAAATAAATAAATAAATATAAATAAATTACATATATCATGATTGTGCATAAACAAGTTGTACGTTACTAAATGTTAATTCATAATTTATAATGGATGTAGTAAAAATGGTGGTCCATAATCATGCTTATAAACTTATTTGTAAATAATAGATTACGACAAATATCCAAATATTTTGATTATAATCCAAAAATCCATATATTTAATTTAAAATAAAATTTGTTATGCCCTTTGTACATCCTTAAACTCATGTCTAATAGTTTTAGTGAGAGTCTTAAGAGCTTTATTATCAACTAGTCCGGTCCAGCCCGTGCGATGCGGCGGAGGCTTTCGGCCGGTGTGTTCATATTTAACACAGTTTTATTTACAGAAGGGAAAACGGCCCATGTGTTATGCGTCGTTGTTGGTGTCGTCGTCTTTAGTGTTTTTTAAAATCTGTTCGGTTCAAACGTAGTTAGTTTCGTTTTTTTGATAAAATTATTTTGAGCCTGACGTTGATGGGGAAAAAATTTAACTCGCGGAGAGCAGGAAGATACGGGCTATCGTTGTGTTTAGCGTTTTTTAAAAAGTGTCTATTTCGAACATAGTTAGTATCATTTTGTCCATAAAATTATTTCGAGCCTAACGATGCTGTCGGAAAAATTTAACTCGCGGCGAGCGGGAAGATACAGGCTGTCGTTGTGTTTAGCGTTTTTAAAAAAGTGTCCGTTTCGAACGGTCTTTTTTTTTCGTTTTGTTCATAAAATTATTTCGAGTATGACCCTGCTGTCGAAAAAATTTAACTTGCGGCGAGCGGGAAGATACGGGCTGTCGTGTGTTTAGCGTTTTGTAAAGAGTGTCCGTTTCGTGCGTAGTTAGTCTCATTTTGTTCATAAAAATATTTTGAGTTTAACGGTGTGGTCGGTGGAATTTAACTCGGAGCGAGGAGGGAGATATGGGCTCTCGAAGTGTGTGGGTGGAGTTTTTATTTTAGTTTGGAGAGTTTATATATTAACCCCTTGAAATTTAGTGTAATATTTGTAAGTTGGTTATAGTTGGAGGGAAAAAATTAAAAATTACAAGTGTGAAAGGGACTCTTCACTGTTGTCGTTTTTGAGCTGAGGAAACGATCTAAAACCCCACGGGTTTTAGTATGTAAAGGGGTTAATTACTTAAAAATTAGCTCTACACGATTAAATTCCTTCTCATGTTGGCACGGTTGAGGGACATTCATCATAAAGTGAAGATTATGAGTCCTTTTTATTCATGAGCTACAAAATTTTCTTTTCCATGTTGAGAGTGATTTCGGTTGATGAAGTTATGAGGGTCATTATTACGTTATCATTATTACCTGTATTCAAGAAACAAAGGTTAAAGAGGTTAGAATTCCGGTAATGAATGAGATATGGAAACACCACATGTACAGAGGTGTCCAAGTTGGCTCTGTTGACAGATTAAGCGGTCTGCTTTCTATTTGGCGTACCAATTACTTTAATTTGATAAACGTGATTTTTGATCAACATTGGATCGCAACTTCTTTGGATTTCATTCATTCAAACACGACTTGTTTAATCATAAACGTCTAGAAAGATATTATGTCTCTTGGCGAAAATGACAATATGGAATCGATTACGGGTAATGGTCGTTGGAAATGGAGCGTTGGGAATGGGAGCTAATTCATTTTTGGAATGATATTTGGCTTTCCATTGTTCCTTTATCTAATCAAATATCCTTCATTTTTTCGGCTTTGTTGGTTTAAATACGAGAATGTCCAAGTTCTACTTACCACAAGCTTGAAGTTCCGGTATGGGGTTCAAAGCCGGAAAATTTTAGAGATAAATCGGTCCGGTCACTATTTGGTTTATATGGCTCGCAAGAAATAATGCTCTTTTCAACGATGAGCTTACACTTTGGACCACAATTGTGAAAAAAGTCAAAATTAAATCATTCGAACGGGGGACATATGCACAGTTATGTTACATCAATTCTATATTTGGAACTCAAATCCTTGGTTACTCCTCTAAGCAAGTTCGAAGGCTATGCTTCTGTTGATTACTTGTTTAAATTCAGTAGTAATATTTGTCACAGTAGCTAGTTTCTTGTTTACTTATGTAATTTGTTTTCAAGCCTTCTATATCCATTACAATGGATCAAAAAAGGTATGTATTGCAATGGGCCAAGTCATTTGATTGATGGCTAGCCTTGTTTAATTCTATATACTTCCTTGCTTTTTGCCAAAAAAAAAAAATTATTATTACCTGTATAAAATGAAAAGCTCTATGTTGTGCCTTTTTATTTATTTATAGTTTTGTGTGTGTATTAGATAAAAAAAAAATTAAAAAAGACAAAAGTAAAGGTATTATTGACAAAAGTCTAGGAAGTAAGAATGAAGTGATGGGAAGTGAACGTACACCCCTCAAATCTAAGAAAACAACCAATGAATTGTTGACAAACAGACGAACAATGTAATCAGCACTAGCTCTAGCTCAATCACTAACCGGAATTAAATTTCTGAGAAGAAAGTCAGTGAGACTGATGAAGTTAATCAAATCAAATCAAATCTATTGATCTCTTAATTTATAGCCTCCTACTAAAATCTTGCAACCAGACTTTGCGATTGATTTGCCAAATGCCAACTTTGAATAAATTACGCCCTTGCTACATATAGTTTGTACACATTTTCATAAGAAAACTTAACTTTTGCATCGTTGGTATATGTGTTTTGCTGAATTTTTGTGATTGGTACTTCATGGTAACGTCCGTCACTTTTTAAACGATAACTTGTAACGACCTAAATTTTTTGTTTAAATAATTAACGACCGTTACTTAATTTCAATTATTTGCCATGTTAATTTTTTATTTATATTTTAACATTGAAGAATATACTATTTTAATACGTGTTACGTATTACATGATTACATGTTTCGGGTTGGAAATATCTACAATTTTTTAGAAAAAACACATCGGTAGTGAAACTGAGAACAGTCATTTATGACTTACAAAGCTCTGACGATTAATTATTTTAATTGGTTGTGTGAATTATAGAATTCCTTATATGTATAGGATTTCTACGTCTAGGTTTTCTATAACATAGAGAATGTTAAAAATCGTGAACTGCGAAATTACCACACTTACTCTAGCAAAAGGCCAAAACCAAACAAAGCTTTGAATGAAAGTTTAGTCACACGGTTCGGTCCACGGTCGACCGCAGGTCAGACCGTGGAACCCTACACCATGGTTTGTGAAACCATGAGTGCACGGTCGACTCCACGGTCAACCGTGGGTCGACCGTAGAAGGTTCTGTTCGAATATTCTACAATTTTAGTTCGACCACCTTGGGACACATATAATTTATGAAACTTGTTTAAACATGCTTAGGATAGTTGCCTATTTCATATCCAAACGAGTTTTAGTCACTAGAACGCTAATCTTGGTTAATAACACCTAATGAAACCTGAATGACGATTTAACCTTGATTAAGGATAACACATAAATGTTATAGGATAACATGTACATCTAAAATGTATTTAGACATACTTAGGATGGTCATCAAGTCCCAACCAAGAGTTGCTCCTTCCTCATGCATGTGTTGGACATTAATATAAACTTATACATTAATCTTACAAATGTCACTTTGCAAATAAAATTTACATAGCCTTGGTTCAATGCTATGTTATCACTATATGTTTAATCCTAGATTAATTAGTGATCTCTTGCTAGTCATTACATGAATATTACTTGACTACTTGCTATTAATAGATGCGTATTATTTTAACTATGTGCTAAATGCTAACTTGCTAAGTAGTTATAATATATATATATAAACTTTTATGTATTACAAGTTGGAAGATCATCAACTTGCATTTAGACTACTTCAATATATGCTTATGCTACTTGGATAATGTTTAATGTGTCATAATCTAGTGATCTTAAAAGAATGAAGAATCATTAACACACATAGGATTTGCTTAAGTCTAGAATCAAGTTTAAGAATAAAGTTTAGACTTGATTAACTTGATGTCTTATAACATGCTTAATTGATATTACTTGTTTTACTTATTAAGACATCACGAACACACTTATTTAATTCACAAACAAGCTTAAAGATGAATATTAATGTGCTTTGTTATTAAAGTGGGTTATTGTCATCAATGACATGTTGACCAACCAATAGGACTTTAGCAAAGGGCAAATGGCCGAAAAGGTAACATAATTTACCCAATTTGACAATCAAGGTAACCTCCAATTTGTACAAGCTCGAAAAGGATTGCAATTTATTTTTTGCTGGCAAAAAGGATTGCGTGTTCAAATTTTTTAAAATTGAGATAATATCCAATGAAAAAAAAATCTAAAATCACGAATTACTTCAAATTGAAACTTGGAACAGATTCTTAGTGCTTTGATTAGAATTTGTTGTGAAGCAACTTAATCAAGACCATCACGAAAACAACGAATCGAGATGAACAAGTCAACTTGTTCAAACGACTTGTTCATCTCGATTCGTTGTTTTTCGTGATGTTATGGATCAAGTTGCTTCACAACAAATGCTAATCGAAGCACTAGGAATCTGTTTCAAGTTTCAATTTGAAGTAATTCGCGATTTTAGATTTTTTTTTCATTAGATATTACCTCAATTTAAAAAAATTTGAACACGTAATCCTTTTTGCGAGCAAAAATTAAATTGCAATTCTTTTCGGGCTTATGCAAATTTGGGGTTACCTTGATTGTGAAATTGAGAAACTAATGTTACCTTTTTGGAACATGCTTAATTGGTATTACTTGTTTTACTTATTAAGACATCATGAACACACTTATTTAATTCACAAACAAGCTCAAAGATGAATATTAATGTGCTTTGTGATTAAAGTGGGTTATTGTCATCAATGACATGTTGACCAACCAATATGACTTTAGCAAATGTGTTAATAACAAATAAAAGATTATGACAAAACTGATAGTGCCTCAAATGATTATCATGATTTGTATTCAAGAATGTTAGACTTTCCACTTTAAGCATGACAAGTCACTATCAAGGCAATACATCCAAGATAAATGAACACTTAATGCATATAGCACTTGTATAGGATGTTGGGTATCTTTTGCAGGTATTAAATGTAGTAAAGAGTTCAAAGATTCAAGTTCAAAATTGAATCAGACGGCTATACAACGAATATATTTTTGTACTGGACCGCGTGCGATCGACCCACGGTCGACCGTGGTCCCAGTCGCAGCAACGACTATATTTTTTATCGCTCCGTATAAATAGAAAGACTTGGAGAACTTTGAAGACTTGGACCTCTTGCATGCTTCAATTCAAAATCATCAGAGAATCACAAGAACATAACTCATATACATGTGTTTGTGATTAGCAAGAGAAGATCTATAATCTCATAGATTATAGAAGGGGTTGTAAACTTACTATCAAATTACTATCTTTGTGAGTTTACATGGTGTTGTATTAATCCTTAAAATTGTCTTAGGATTGTCATCACTAGAAAGGGTGAGACTTGTACTTTATAACTAGAAGCATATGCTATCTTAGCTATCATCTTCCTTAAAGGGAACTAGATAGTTGATTAATTCCATTGGAGATCTATACTTGTCCAAGGTGAAGACAAGTTGATCTAAGTTAGAGGTAATCTTTCAAAGGGATAGAAGGATTAATCTTGTTGTCTAAGGAGAAGTACAAGGCATGTAAATCGGATCTCCATCGGATTTAGAGAAACGTGCTTAGTGAAGCAAAACTCCCGATTAGTGAATCGGGGAGTGTATTAAGGTGGATTAGTTAATATCCACCCGAACCACTATAAATTCTTGTGTTTATGTTCTTTACTTTACATTACGCATACTACCAACATAAACATTAAACACATTGGTTTGAGTTGATTAAGTTGATTAAGGATTGTTCAAATCTTTATGATTATCGAAAAAGTTTTAAAAATCATATGAAGTAACTATTCACACCCCCTAGTTACTTATAGATACTGGTACACTTTTTGAAAGTATATAGCCGACAGTAAGACGCAAATAGGTATATGGGCGACATCGGAACATTTGAGAAAATATATAGCCTAGTTGTAGCTTTAACTCTAGTTTATAACCTAACTTGAATATAGACTAAGTGTAGCCAAGGTTTACTTTTAACTAAGTTCTATATTACAGTGACCTATTTGTAATTTGGGACCTGTTTTGTTAATTTCAACCAACATTTGATTCATGTCATTGTCGTAAAACGTGGCAAATTGACGTTACGAACAAAGATTACATGCAAAATTATTTTGTTTACATATATGTCAGAAACAATAACCCTAACTCTACTAAAGCTTAAATCGATCGAGTGTTGAGAGAGAATATGAGCAAGGAAAGCGATGGTTTGAAAATGGTTTAAAAACAACAATTTAGGTCTATTTCTGATACATGCTTTGAATTATATGTTGAGTGCGAAGAAGAATTAAACAATAAAAATAGTGTTGATGCTGCTAACTTCGCGAACGCGAGAAAAACAAAGAGGAAGAGGTCGCGATCACGAGAACTGGTCGGCCAGAAGTTTCTAAATTAAGGAAACTTGTTCCCAAATATATTTCCTTGTTAGTTTTTGCCTATAAAAAGGACCATATTTAACTCATAACATTGTGCACGAAAAATATAGTGAAAATCTCTGGTTTACGCCTGTGAAGTAAACCCTTCTCCGCGTTTTGGAGTTGGGATATAACCACGTTAAAATCTCGTGTCGTTTATCTTTATCGTTCTATGCTTTATTATTCATTTATCATTCATGGGTTAGTGATTGGTTTAAATCACTTGTCTTTTTAGGCCTTCCGAATTCCTAACAAGTGGTATTAGAGCTTAGACTCGGTTTTATGGCTCGATGGAGAATTGGAAGCAAGAAGAATAAAAAACGAAGTTGCTGATGACGGTAGACTCGCGATCGTGAGACCCAAGAACGCGATCGCAAGATGCTTTTACCAGAATTTTTCAGTTGTTTTTTTAAATGACGAGTAGGAATTTGTTTTGCAACATGTATCGAGACCAGATGACTTATTTGTTCGCGATGAACTCATGGATATGTCTATGTATCTGGGAGAGTTGATCACATCGGAATTTGGGTTACGGTTCTTAGAAGTTATGTTGTAATTGGGACGCTGATTACATCATTATGGTGATTTTTTCACGAAGGGTACGGATTCAGTGGTAGGGTCAATAGGTTCGTTGTAGAGTATCTTTCAGGAGATCCGGGTAATAGATCTGAGTTCTCATTCTTCGCGATCTTGTGCGAAAGAATGATTGAACTATCAAATTTATATGTTCATACGTAGCTGCAGAAGAAAATTCATAGCAGGTTCTTTAACCGTTGGATCCACTTGATATTTTGCTTGTTGATAAAAAACATACTGATCTACACGTGGTAAAAATCTGAGACTGATCTGACCGTTGGATCTTGAGATATGATTTTTTGAATCTGGGCGGTTTTTAGGGTGAACTTTTTCGAGTTTGATGACGCGAGCGCGAGATGGTTTTGTCTCAGAAACTTTGAGCGATATGAGCTATGTTTTTAGAGATGTGAGTTTGTTATGGAAGCTCAGTAGGGTGTTCTTATCTCAGTTTAGAGCTGTTGTGGTAATGAACAAGATGCATCGGGTTAAAAGTCGATAGTGGGAGTATATGGGAAATTTAGTGCATGTGGTTTGGAAACAGGATGACCAATGGTATTTGGTCAATATTCTAGTGATTATGGAATATTTGGGCGGATTAGAGTTCCTAGTCACTAAGGAAATTGATTATCGAAGGGTGTCAGATAGAGCGCGTTCGATAGTTGCTCGGTTGTTAGCTGTTGTTTCAACAAAAGGAGTGGTCTGATTTGAGGGTGATCAATTAGAACTCTTTCGGTTATGGGAAAGGGGCGGATAATCTTGTAAGTCCCGGAATTTGAGCTTTCTAGGATCGTTGAGAGTGTCGAAAACTTGTTATGTGTTTGTAACCGACGGAAGTTATCAAGCTAATAGGAGTTAGTCAACTAGTAGGAATAGTGGAGATGATTATGCGACGTTGACATAATCATCTACGAGGGCGTCTGTTGGATTTTCTGATTGCTGGGAAGGAAAATCGTAGATAGACGGTGAAATCCTGTACAAGGATGATCATTAACATGTGGGTTCAGGATTGGACATGTCTAGATTGGTCAATGAGGCGGTGTTTGTCTCATAAAAAAATGCTGTAATTGAAGAGTCGCATACTTCAATTGGTCTTCTAGTGTAAGAAGATGATCTTCGTGTTAGAAGATGGTGGTGCAGAACCCGAGATGACCCAAGCTAGTAACTAAGAGATTGGATTGTCGCTCAACTGTATTTTTGGTGTCGAAAGACTTCACTTGCTCATGGGTTAATGAGTGAAGTGTGGCGTGATTCGGGTGCAAATCCGGCGGTATCAAAAGGAGTTGATATTCAGCTAATGTTATTGTGGATGTTGAATGAACATAGTTGAAGGGTTGGCGAAGGTTGTTTAATGTTTCCTTCGAGTAGGAGATTCTTGAGTGCGAAGAAGAATTATACAAGAAAACAAGTGCTGCTGCTGCTGACTTCACGAACGCTAGCTAGAAAAACAATGAGGAAGAGGTCGCGATCGTGAGAGCTGGTCGGCCACAAGTTTGTAGATTAAGTAAACTTGTTCCCAAATTTATTTGCTTGTTTGTTTTTGCCTATAAATAGGACCCTATGTAACCCATAACAGTGTGCACGAAAAATATAGTGAAAAATCTCTGGTTTGCGCCCGTGGAGTAAACCCTTCTTTGCATTTTGGAGTTGGGATATAACCACGTTAAATCTCATGTCGTGTATCTTTATCGTTCTATGCTTTATTATTCATTTATCGTTCGTGGGTTGGTGATTGGTTTAAATCACTTGTCTTGTTGAGGCCTTCCGAATTCCCAACAGTATATAGATATAGATATAGATAGATAGATAGCTTCAGTTTGAAGTCCATAATTTGAAACTCCATTCAATTTCATTCCATATGTGTGTTTGATTATCATATTGTTATTTTACAATGAGTTAGTTGTTTCTTGAATATATAAAAGTCTTTAAATTTGGGCAAAGTATATTCTTTTATAAGAGTGCTCCCATCGGTGAGGTCCTGGGGGCCGCTCAGCCTAGCATCCACCTGGGCGTCGATGGTAGCGGGCCGCCCAGGCCTCCGTCCAGCCAACCGCCCATGCCATCGTGCTCCTTTTTGTGTTTTTTGATCAGATTTGAGGACGGGTAACGGTAAAAAATGAGACTGTTTGAAAAACAAAAAAATAAATAAATGGGCAACGCTCTGATTTTAAAAATTTTAATTTTTTCTTTTTCTACCCTCTATATAAACACATATACATTTCATTTTATGCATTTCAAATATACATTCACTTTCATACAATCAAATTTTTAACCCAAAAATGAGTTCCAAAAAAACCCCAAATAAACGCAAATCGAAACAATGACCTCAAGTTCAAGAACGAGGATCGGTCGAGCAAGATATGTTGCAATCTTTAATTGATTCTACACAACAATCAACCGGTTTTTCTAAATTTGCAAATGCTAATCCGTTTACGGGTATGTTTCCAAATGTTCACACCCAACAACAACAATACATCCCAATTCAACAACAATCTCAACAATATCCGTACTTTCCAAACCAACAACAATCTCAACAATATCCACACTACCTGAACCAACCACAATATCAACAACAAATACCTTATTATCCAAGACTACTTGACGAGTCGGACGAGGAAGAAGTTCCCGAAACTCCACACTAATCCGTACCCGACCACGAACCCGAAGCCGATCAGAAAGGAAAAAAAGGAGGTGTCCGAATGTTCCTTGGTCCGACTTGGAAACTCGAATTTTATCCGAGCGTCGTGTGTACGTTTCCGAACATTCGGATGCGAGAAACGATAAAAATTTTTAATTCATTTTGGGGTGAGGTGCGGAAACAATATAATTCGCTCGTTCCGGAGAAAAGACGTGCGGATCAAATTAGTGGAAAATGGGCTAAAATTTAAAGGGATGTTAAGATATTTATTAGTGTTTATTCAAAGCTCGAGAGAATGTGGCAAAGTTGGGCCGCGGGGGAATACGTTATGAACGCGGCTCGAAAACAATTCAAAATTCAAAGTAAATGACAATTCACTTTTGAGGATGTGTGACAAGTTTTAAGGAAGTTTCCGAAGGTTTTAGAATGTGAAGGTGTAACCGCTATGAACAAACGAAAACAAGCCGATGATATACCGAAAAATTTTCAAACCGAGGGAAGTTCTAACCCGAACAGAAGCTCGAAACCCAACCCAACCCAATTTGAAAATTTACTTAAGGATCACGACCCAATCCGACATCCTCCAAGTCGAGCTAAAAGTCAATGGGATTCGTACTCATCTATGTCGCGAGCCGTATTTCTTCCGATGAAGTATGTTTAAAGATAGCTAAATCGATCGTAGCTTCACAACTCGTAGCAAATCGAACCATGGAAAACTTATGTGAAGATAGCGAAATGCGAACAACGTTTAAAGTTTGAAGCTTCGTTCCAAACCGGTGTCACGTGACTTGCCTCCGGACGAATACGAGGGGTTGATGAGGGCTCGTGCGAGAATTAAGATACGATATGCAAAGGAAATGGCACCTTCGGACAAGGACGAGTATTTCATTTTAATTATCGTCGTAATGTTTTAAATTTTAATTATTGTATTTTTTTAATTTTCAATGAAATTTGTGATGACCCGGGAATTTCCGACCATATTTAAACTTAATCTTTAAATGTTTCCAACACGATAAGCAAAGTCTGTAATGATTGGATCTAGAAAATTTTGAAGTGTTTCATACATTCATTTGACTTCGACTATTCCCGATGATTCACGAACCATTGCTTGTAAATATATGGATATATATAAATATGTGTATATATAAATTATGTATAATATATATAATAACATGAACATTAATAAGCTATCATATACAATTACTGTTATAAATAAGTATGTAAAATAAAATATATTGTAATAAAAACTATTATTTATATATAATATATGTATATTTCTTGTATATATATTTTGTTATATTTAATTTAATTATTTAATATATATTTATTTGCGTAGTAAATTTTGTTATTTAAAACTGTTTATATATATACATAGTGTATATTAAATATAATTAATTTTGAGCTTAAATGGTAAATGTCTGGAACTTTCGGTTGACGTTTAATTATTTTTAAAATAGGTCTAATATATATATATATATATATATATATATATATATATATATATATATATATATATATATATATATATATATATATATATATATATATATATATATATATATATATATATATATATATATATATGAAGTTTTAAAATAAAAGTTGGTCCAAAATTTGATTAAAAAGATAATAGTTTGATAAATATTTTTTTTACCTTTTCAATCTAAGTTTTTGTACTCAGTACATATAAATTGGAACAGAAAATAAATAATCATTGAATCTTTTTGATCAGGTTTCAAACAGGTAATGACTGAAATAAATAAATGGACTTAATTTTAAAATATGGGATTTTTCTGAATTAAATTATCCGTAACTGTTTAGCAATGGACACACTCCGTGAAAACTGTAAGCAGTATACCAACAATTAAATGTCACGAGAATGTTAAAGTATTACTGTTGTTGCTTTTGTATGTCTCCACCATCTCATTTATAGCATATATATGTTTGAGATATATGCATACTTACATCTACCTAAATTAACAAACTTCCATCACTTGTAGCCCTTTCATCTTTCTCACACCCGCCACCATTTCATCTCCACCGGCACCACCATAATCCACCACAGTCAACCACCACCAAGAAACTCACTTACTCACTCTTTCTTTTCTCTCTTAAATTCCGTTTAAAAACAATCACAACGGAGCACCATTCTCGCCATCATGAACAACCACCGGTCACTGATCAACCACCGTCCACCACTTCACCAATCCATCGTTATCCGCCACCAATCACCATACCATTTTTTTTTGTTGTTATCCAAGGTAGCACACACTACAACCACCATCTCTTTCTTTCCCTCTCTCTCTCTCTCTAGCTTCGGTGACAACCACCATCTTAAACCGCGACAACATCCATTACCATCTATCATCATGAAACCATGTAACTCCCATCGCCACCACCTTTGTTGGACCACCAAGAAGATCACCATCAAATCCATTTTAATGTTGCGGCTACTATTTTTTTTTGTTTAAACCCGTCGACAAACCACCACCTCTTTTGATAATTCATTGCTGCTGTGTTTTACTGTTGTTGTCCGCCACCCAAAGCCATTATCGAGCAGCCCCTTTTGCTACTGATGAACCGCCACCAACACTCTCGTTTGCTGCAACATACCGAAACAAACATTAAATTATAATCATGAGTTGATGATATAATGTTATGATAAAGCTGATGATGGCGATCATTTGATATAAAGATGGCGACGATGATGTATGATGTTGAAGTGAGAAGATAATGAATAGTGGTGGGTGGAGAAATGAGACAGATAATACGGGTTAAATATATGTAGCTCATTTAAAATTTCAGGAAAACTAAACAGGATGAGTGGTTGAGATGTCGGAAGTTAAGCAAGGGGTCGCGGGTTCAATCCCCGGCCATGGCAAATTGTTTTTAATTAACAACAGATTTGTTTGGGCCGTGAGACTATTTCTCTTGGGCTTATGAATGTAGACTAAGTCATTTATGTTGGGCCGAATTTTTGTAATTGCTGTTGGGCTACTACGATCATTAATACGATGACGAAAAAGACATATAGATAATAGGATAGAAGGATTTTCGGTGTAAATTAAAACAGAAAAGATATTGTAGAGCAATGGTAGGGAGTGGTGGTGTTAAGGAGGAGGTCGCAGGTTCGAGTCTAAGCAGAGATACTTTATTTCTATTGGACGCTTTTTCTTGAGGTAGCAATTATTAATATTATTATTATTATTATTATTATTATTATTATTATTATTATTATTATTATTATTATTATTATTATTATTAATATTGTTATTATTATTATTATTATTATTATTATTATTATTATTATTATCATTATTATTATTATGAATAAGTGAAAATAATTAATAGTTAAGGTTATGATTATATACATATGGATTATAAATACAAATATAGTTATAAAGATAAATAAAATTGTAATTAAGTGATGACTTAAAATGAAATATTATTATTTTCAATATCATTATATTAATAGTATTACCATTATTATTGTTATTCCTATTATTATTATTATTATTATTAAAAATATATATTACTAGTATCATTAAAATATCTATTAAAACTATAATTATTATTAAACTTACCATTATTATTAAAAATATTTTTTTTAACAATCTCATTTTTACTTTATAATTATTTGTAAAACTATCATTTTTATTAAAGTTACTATTATTACTATCATTATTATTAATATCCTTAATCTAGTATTACTATAATTATTAATTTTTCAAAACAAAAGATATATATATATATATATATATATATATATATATATATATATATATATATATATATATATATATATATATATATATATATATATATATATATATATATATATATATATATATTTATCACATAAAGTATACTAATATTACATAAAATTATGTTTTAACTAATATTATTGATATAACATAAATTAAATATTGAATAAGTATCAAAAGGTATTATAAGTATTAATAAAATTATAAGAATATTAATCTTAATACATAACAATGTATATAAACTTAATTGATTTATATTTTATGAGTAATGTATATACAAATGATTTAGGTTCGTGAATCCGAGGCCAACCCTGCATTGTTCAGTTGTTCAATGTCGTCATATGTATTTTTACTACAAAATACATTAGGTGAGTTTCATTTGCCCCCTTTTTAAATTATTTTACAATATATATTTTTAGGACAGAGAATACATGCGCTACTTTTATAAATGTTTTACGAAATAGACACAAGTAATCGAAACTACATTATATGGTTGAATGATCGAAGCCGAATATGCCCCTTTTACTATATATATATATATATATATATATATATATATATATATATATATATATATATATATATATATATATATATATATATATATATATATATGGTAACCTAAGAATTAGTAAACCAGTCTACTAATTGACGCGAATCCTAAAGATAGATCTATTGGGCCTAACGAACCCCATCCATGGTTGCGCATGCTTTAGTACTTCGATGTTGTTTTTATCATGTCCGAAGGATTTTCCGAAATGATAGGGGATATTCTTATATGCATCTTGTTAATGTCGGTTACCAGGTGTTCAATCCATATGAATGATTATTTTTGTCTCTATGCATGGGACGTATATTTATGAGAAATGAAAATCTTGTGGTCTATTAAAATGATGGAAATGATTGTTTATGATAAACTAATGAACTCACCAACCTTTTGGTTGACACTTTAAAGCATGTTTATTCTCAGGTATGAAAGAAATCTTCCGCTGTGCATTTGCTCATTTTAGAGATATTACTTGGAGTCATTCATGACATATTTCAAAAGACGTTGCATTCGAGTCATTGAGTTCATCAAGATTATTATTTAGTTAATTATAGTTGGATATATTATGAAATGGTACGCATGCCATCAACTTTCGATGTAAAGGAAGTTTGTCTTTTAAAAAACGAATGCAATGTTTGCAAAATATATCATATAGAGGTCAAGTACCTAGCGATGTAACCAACTATTGTGAATCGTTTGTAATCAATATGGACTTCGTCCGGATGGATTAGGACGGGTCGCTTCAGTTGGTATCAGAGCGGTGGTCTTAGCGAACCAGGTCTTGCATTAGTGTGTCTAACTGATAGTTGTTAGGATGCATTAGTAAGTCTGGACTTCGACCGTGTCTGCATGTCAAAAGTTTTGCTTATCATTTCTAGTCGGAACTCATCTGCTTATCATTCTTAGTCTAGACACATCATACTGTAATGGTTGCATGAATAGTGTATAGACAAAATTCATATCTTAGCGTATCTGCTCATATCTTAGCGCATCTATTACTGTAGACTTGCCTGACAAATGCCATAAATTCCTCTGTAGTCTACGAAATCTTTAGTACTATATATAGCGATATTCTATGTAGTTAGAATATCATCCAACATTCGAAAATTATTTCATATCAAAAAATCCTCCATCTGATCGTACGAGATGAATCTCTCAACCAGTTCGAGTCCCTCAGCTTCCGATAGCTATCCTGATAGTTAATCTGACAACTATTCCGACGTGGATATTCACCTAAGTTCCGGAAGCAGCGTCACCAGAATGAACCAGTCAATCAGCCATCCTCAATTCATCTGATGAGTTCGTAGCCTACTTAATTATTGGAGACAAGAAGAAGGTGATCCATTCCATCCACCACCTTCCCCTCTTGGCGAAGAACCTGAAACACTTACCGGCAAATCAGTCCGAAACACCATTTTCACCCTCATTTCCAGGATATCTCGTAACTATTATATATTATCCACAATTCTAAACCTTATTCATCTGCTCGTCCTGACCAACAATCATCCTGGAGTAATGGAAGAAGTCAACGAGCTTCGCGCCCGAGTAATAAATTCGGAGAATATGGTGCAAAATTTACCAGCTTCATCAACATCACCGGCACCAACAGTACCACCAACAACCCAAGTTTCAACATCACATGCCTCAATATCTCATTCTGTACCTTGAGAATAATCATCGTTCTACATGACGTTCTACATCATTTATCTTCGTTCGACATGATGGTTAGGTAACCTCTAATGTTTTAGAGATTATGTACTCAAGTTCTGAACGTAAACCAAATGAGTTTAATATCATATTAACTCATTAAATCTGTGATGACCCGGAAATTTCGGACCAAATTTAAACTTAATCTTTGTATGATTAACATTTCTGATACGATAAGCAAAGTCTGTAAAACTGAATCTCAAAATTTTTGAACTACTTTTATATATTTAAATACCCTTCGGTTGTTTTCGACGATTCGCGAACAATTATATGTAAATAGATACATATATACAATAACTTGAAAAGGTAACAATGTATTAATTATTTGATACCGTACATTAAACTTATTGATTTAAATATCTATTTGAATATATATGATAAGTTGAAATATTTATTATTAAAATTTATTTATAAATAACTTCCAATGTGTATTTAAAAACTGATTTATGTATATTAAAAAGATATATACATATATATAATTTCAAGTTATTTAGTAAACGATAGTAACATTCGTTTATTGATTCGATTGATATTTAGATAAGTTAACTAAAGCGTTTAAGATGAACCAGTAAAACACTAATTTGCTGCAGTATTTTCAAATTGCTACAGTACCCAAAATGCTACAGTGTTTTCAAAAATCACTATTTGCTACAGTGAATTGCTACAGTAAAAATTGACTTTGCTACAGTTACAGTAACTTTGCTACAGTAAAACACTATTTTAAAATGAAAATGTATACATGTATATGTATATATAACGAGGCGATAATTTATAGAAGTAAATGACCAAAACACTCGAAAGTTTAAGATATACTTTGAGTGATATAATTTAGGGATAATTTAAGGCTATATTTTGACAAAGGTACGTGTCCCAAAATGTAAATTACAAGTTTTCTCAGCGTATGAAGGGATACTCGAAAAATCGGAACCGGGACATAAGTCGCGTGATGACGTACGACTTATCGGAAAAAAATTTACAAATTAACTGTGCACGTGAATTTAATATAATATATAATTAATTATATAAATTAAATATATTATATTAATATAATAATATGTCGACGAACTAGTGTACAAAACATATGTGAGCTGGAAATTGGTCCCATGCGATCGCATGGGAATAACCCATCAAAGTCATGCGATCGCATGGCTAAGGGGGACAGGCCACATCTATAAATTCGAGCGTTTCTCTGATTTTTTTGATTCATTCTTCATTCTTCCTCCGTATTATTAGTTATATTTATTATTATTATTATTATTATTATTATTATTATTATTATTATTATTATTATTATTATTATTATTATTATTATTATTATTATTATTATTATTATTATTATTAAGATTAATAATATTATTAATCTTATTATTATTAGTAGTATTATACATAAAATACTACGACGAGGTTATGAGCATGTCACTTTCAAAATGAGTTTTCGAGCGGGATAAAGCTAAGGAAATTATGGGTTATTGCCAAGGAGGTTATGGGTAATGTTCGGGGGTATATTTGTGAATCAAACCTAGTGTTTATCATCTCCGTTACGTCTACGTACTTTCCTACAATATTGAATCTCAATACTGATACGTTGAGATCTACGGTTATTTGGTAATCCGAGTTTCGGTCACATTTTGGTGAACGACTATATATTCTGCTAAGGTGAGTTTCATATGATCCCTTTTACTCAATATATTTTTGGGCTGAGAATACATGCGACTGTTTATAAATACTGAAAATACTAGATTTATATGCGTGAGTTATAGTCTCCCTTTTTAAATACTTTAAATATTTTTGGGCTGAGAATACATGCAATTTATTTTAAACGCAATGGATACAAGTACACACTTAATTCTACACTGAGTTTGAACCGAAAATCCCTTAGCTTTGGTAACTAGTAGCTGCCAGTACATAGGATATGGACTGGTGGGCGCGAATAACAGTATATGGATCCATAGGGCTTGACATCCCCGTCCGAGCTAGAGCGCTAGCCTTTTAACGGATGTGTGTTATTTGAGTTTAGGACACGTTGGTTTGCGTGTATTAAAACGAATGGGGTATTTATCATTATAATGTTAAAGCTTAGTTACCAGGGTGCTCTGTTACGTAGAATCTATTGACAAACTTTTGATAAACGTTTCTGGATGAAACAACTGAAATCTTGTGATCCACTTTTATATACAGATTATGCGAAACACTAAAACTATGAACTCACCAACCTTTGTGTTGACACTTGTTAGCATGTTTATTCTCAGGTTTCCTAGAAGTCTTCCGCTATTTGCTTATATGTTAGACAAGCTATGTGCATGGAGTCGTACATGGCATATTTTTCAAGGAAACGTTGCATTCACCAAATCATCACCATGTATCTTATTTTGACTACATTGTCAATGGAAGTACTATTGTAAACTATTATTTACAGTGATTGTCTATATGTAGAAATCATCAGATGTCGAAAACCTTTGATTTAAATATTCATTTATGGTATGCCTTTTCAAAAGAATGCAATGTTTACAAAATGTATCATATAGAGGTCAAATACCTCGCAATGAAATCGATGAATGACGTGTTCGTCCATATGGATTTGGAGCGATCGTCACAGTTGGTATCAGAGCGTTGGTCCTAGCGAACCAGGTCTTGCATGAATGTGTCTAACTGATAGTTGTTAAGATGCATTAGTAAGTCTGGACTTCGACCGTGTCTGCATGTTAAAAGTTTTGCTTATCATTTCTTGTCAAAAATTACATGCTTATCATTCTTAAGTCTAGACACGTTTTCCTGCATTTATTGCATAAATAGTGTATAGACAAAAATTCATATCTTAGCGTATCTGTTACTGTAAACTTTTCCTGATATCTTCCAAAAATTTCTCCGTGATTTATGGAATTTGGTATTATATATACATATGTAAATTATGTATTGAAGAATACCAAACTAAATTCTATAATCTAATTCATATCAAAAATCATCTCCCTAATTATACAAGATGGATCCCGTATCTAGTTCAAATAACTTAAATTCCGACAGCTATTCCGATATGGATATTCACCCGAACTCCGAAGACAGTGTAACCGGAATGGATCAACCAATTAGCCATCATCTATTCTGGATGAATTGGGGATGGGTTCGTAGCTTACTTAGTCATTGGAGACAAGAAGAAGGCGATCCCTTCCATCTACCACATTGCCCTCTTGGCGAAGAACCTGAAGCACTTACCCGCGAACCTGTTCGTAATACCATTTTCTCTCTCATTTCCAGAGTATCTAGTCATGATTATATACTATCTCACATTCTAAATCTTATTCGTCCGCTCGTCCGAACCACCGATCATCCCTGTATAATAGAAGAAGTCAACGAGCTTCGCGCTCGGGTAGTGGCTTTGGAGAATATGGTGCGAAGGTTACAAACACCAGTATCAGCACCAGCAGCATAACCAGTACCACCATCATCAACAACAACAGTACCATTACCACCACCAACAACCACATCCGCATCCCACACCTCAATATCACATCTAAAAACTGTACTTCGGATATCAACATCATACGCACCGTAGATACCAAGGAGTGCCAACAACAATAAATGATGAAGTACTGATTCATAACTTCATCGAAGAAATATTCTACGGTGATTATGTAATCTCTAAAATCTTAGAGATTATTTATCATAGTTCTAACTGTAAATCAGATAAATAGAAGGAAGAATAGAAACCCTGACAAGAATGATGCGTAAGGTACAAGCTAGACTTGTTTTACCAACAGCATCAATAGTACCCTTAGCCTCACCAGCACAATTAGTGCTGTCAACATCATTAGAATCATCAGCACCTCTAACATCACAAGCTCCGCCAGTTCAAGAAAGCACCGTGGATATTATTACAAGTCAACAACGCGTATATTTGTATCAACGAGTTATGAAATATTAACTCATTCCCTCTGAAGAATTTATATGTATATCTTATATATATTTTAAAACCATCATAAATCTTTTCGTACTAAGCTATTAAGTATGAATTGAAAAAGGGTAAATACTACTCGGTTAAATTCATATTACTAATATGCTATGATGTACATCCTTCGTTAACAACTTAACCTTCGTTAACTACAATCTCTGTTTCAATCCAAAGAATTCCATTTCATAATAAACCAAGTGTATTAATCAATTACATAATTGATTTTATATTTTCAATTTCAATATACTCGAAACTTTTCAGAAAACATCATCTGTGCCTTGTAAGCTTCACAAAAAAAATTCCACGAGCACCAACATCCTTCATCGAGGAATATCAATAAGAATAAATAATGAAGTGTTGATTTCATTAGTGAAAACTCCGCAAAGATTATGTAATCTTTAATGTTTTAGAGATTAATCATTTCTAAGTCAAGCCAAAAATCAAATGAGCTTATTATGATGTTAACTCATTAAATCCGTATTACATCTGAAGAAATATACATACATATATTTTCATAAAGACTGTAATGAAAATTCTTTTGTACAAAATATTACTTGTGAAATCTTTAACGGGTAGGTAATTCCCGGGAAATATATAAGTTCACAATTAATATGTTATACTGTACATTCTTCAATTTTAATTCAAAAATTATTAACTATGCTCACAGCGATATACAATCGTTTCCATACAAATTCAATTACATATTCTGATATTAACGGATCAGAATCCAAGTCAAGATTTAACGGGTGACATCATTCTTAGATCTCTACATCTTTCAAAGCTATACTTTGATTTCAAAAATGTGAAAGATCCTTTAGCATTGTTATTACTGAAAATAACCTTGCAATTTCTTTTCAAGGTATCCAGTATTATCAACCGTTCAACCAATCAACGATGACCTTTCAGACTTGTAACTTTGGCATATACGTTTTTGTTATCGAGGAATCTTTCATGTTCCACCACATTAGCAGTAAATTTACCAACAACTTCATTGATCTTTGACCTTTCGAAAAATCCTTATACTCATTGAAACCGTATCATGTACTCATCCACATCTTGTAATGATAATTGCCATACCAACTATCAGGAATTAGCAATCAATATTTTGAATCTCGCAGCATTTTCTATGACAATAGTTATATATAGATAACATCGATCTTCTAGACTTACAGATTTCGAATGTGAAGTTTCTGAAAAACACCTTAAACTACGAACTAGTTCTTGAAATCTTGAAAAATGCTGATGAAGCAGCAAAAACTGTAAACGACCTTAACAGTAAAAAGTTTGATGATAAAGGATAGTGTGCTGCCAAAGCTCAGAAAAAGAGAAAGTTTGGAACTGGAAAACGGATTGAGCAAAGTATGAAAGAGGCTGTAGATAAATCACAAGGACGAAATCTGCCTTCAAAAAAAAAAAAATCCAAATGATTCAGTATCTGCTGAAGCCATTAACGAATACCTTGCTTCCGAATCTAAACCCTTGCAGACAATATTCTTCATCATCCTCTGATATTAGAAATTCTAAAATATCATCGTATCTTTCATTATAAATATCCTCCATATTTCTGGAGATAATTTCATAATCATTCGTATCGAAAATCAATTTTCTCCTTGCGATATCTGTGTTAAATAATAAAAGAAACTATTTTAGTTTCTAAATTCTGAAACTTTCAAGTTTAAAATATGAATATTTTGGAAGTGGTGTTGGGAGCTGAAGCATGAGTTAGTATAATATAATGACACTTGATCAACGTGATTATATTACAGTAAGTCATGCTGAGTTTCTAATGGAACGTGATAAAGGTTCTCAGATCATACCCTCATCATGAACCATGTTACATAACTCTTTCATTCTATTTAACCTCTAAACATATCAAGAAAATATTTTTCTTGATGATTCGGTCTTTTCCAGATATTCTGGTAATTTGACAAATCAATATCGTGCCATTACAATTTCTTTCTTAGAACATTAACTATGTTCATTCCGAAATGAATAGCTACGAATTCTGGACCATTATTCGCTTGACTTAAAGTCAGGAAGAGAAAACGAAAGCATGAAGCTCCAAAATATAATGGAAAATATGAAGCCCGAAAACAACCCCGAAATTACAAACCGTGTATATCAATGCGTATAGCAATATAAAGACACGGAAGAATGAAAAACACTATAACCCCAAGGTAATGGTAGAAGAAAGTAATTTCCTCTGGTGGTAGATGAAAAAGAAGAATGACAGATATGAAAGTTAGGAGTATATCAAGAATCAGAACTGGATGAAGCATTTCACAATCTTTTGAAAGTATGAAATGAGGAAGAAGATGTAGGAGTAGTGAAAATAATGAAACGAAAGAGGTCAATTTATAGCAAAATATCGGACGCACCAATAGAGGCAGATTACGCATTAAATCAAAGAAAATCCTAATTTTCGCAAATTTCAAAAAAAAAAAAAATCAAATCTTATTTAGATTATGAAGATTTTCTATTCCTTAAAATCCGGAAATCAATTGTTACTACATCAAGAGATAAGACGCATCTCTATTCTCCATTTCACTTGATTACGATAACTTCTCTCATACGCTTCGAGTAATTGGATTGTTGTATCTATATTATTCAACCGTGATAAAACTCTAGTTATCGACTCATATTCATCATGAAAACATTTTTATTGTTAGCCATGACGACCTCACTCAAATTTCGGGACGAAATTTCTTTAACGGGTAGGTACTGTGATGACCCGGAAATTTCGGACCAAATTTAAACTTAATCTTTGTATGATTAACATTTCTGATACGATAAGCAAAGTCTGTAAAACTGAATCTCAAAATTTTTGAACTACTTTTATATATTTAAATACCCTTCGGTTGTTTTCGACGATTCGCGAACAATTATATGTAAATAGATGCATATATACAATAACTTGAAAAGGTAACAATGTATTAATTATTTGATACCGTACATTAAACTTATTGGTTTAAATATCTATTTGAATATATATGATAAGTTGAAATATTTATTATTAAAATTTATTTATAAATAACTTCCAATGTGTATTTAAAAACTGATTTATGTATATTAAAAAGATATATACATATATATAATTTCAAGTTATTTAGTAAACGATAGTAACATTCGTTTATTGATTCGATTGATATTTAGATAAGTTAACTAAAAAAACACTAATTTGCTGCAGTATTTTCAAATTGCTACAGTACCCAAAATGCTACAGTGTTTTCAAAAATCACTATTTGCTACAGTGAATTGCTACAGTAAAATTGACTTTGCTACAGTTACAGTAACTTTGCTATAGTAAAACACTATTTTAAAATGAAAATGTATACATGTATATGTATATATAACGAGGCGATAATTTATAGAAGTAAATGACCAAAACACTCGAAAGTTTAAGATATACTTTGAGTGATATAATTTAGGGATAATTTAAGGCTATATTTTGACAAAGGTACGTGTCCCAAAATGTAAATTACAAGTTTTCTCAGCGTATGAAGGGATACTCGAAAAATCGGAACCGGGACATAAGTCGCGTGATGACGTACGACTTATCGGAACAAAATTTACAAATCAACTGTGCACGTGAATTTAATATAATATATAATTAATTATATAAATTAAATATATTATATTAATATAATAATATGTCGACGAACTAGTGTACAAAACATATGTGAGCTGGAAATTGGTCCCATGCGATCGCATGGGAATAACCCATCAAAGTCATGCGATCGCATGGCTAAGGGGGACAGGCCACATCTATAAATTCGAGCGTTTCTCTGATTTTTTTGATTCATTCTTCATTCTTCCTCCGTATTATTAGTTATATTTATTATTATTATTATTATTATTATTATTATTATTATTATTATTATTATTATTAATATTATTATTATTATTATTATTATTATTATTATTATTATTATTATTATTATTATTATTATTATTATTATTAAGATTAATAATATTATTAATCTTATTATTATTAGTAGTATTATACATAAAATACTACGACGAGGTTATGAGCATGTCACTTTCAAAATGAGTTTTCGAGCGGGATAAAGCTAAGGAAATTATGGGTTATTGCCAAGGAGGTTATGGGTAATGTTCGGGGGTATATTTGTGAATCAAACCTAGTGTTTATCATCTCCGTTACGTCTACGTACTTTCCTACAATATTGAATCTCAATACTGATGCGTTGAGATCTACGGTTATTTGGTAATCCGAGTTTCGGTCACATTTTGGTGAACGACTATATATGCTGCTAAGGTGAGTTTCATATGATCCCTTTTACTCAATATATTTTTGGGCTGAGAATACATGCGACTGTTTATAAATACTGAAAATACTAGATTTATATGCGTGAGTTATAGTCTCCCTTTTTAAATACTTTAAATATTTTTGGGCTGAGAATACATGCAATTTATTTTAAACGCAATGGATACAAGTACACACTTAATTCTACACTGAGTTTGAACCGAAAATCCCTTAGCTTTGGTAACTAGTAGCTGCCAGTACATAGGATATGGACTGGTGGGCGCGAATAACAGTATATGGATCCATAGGGCTTGACATCCCCGTCCGAGCTAGAGCGCTAGCCTTTTAACGGATGTGTGTTATTTGAGTTTAGGACACGTTGGTTTGCGTGTATTAAAACGAATGGGGTATTTATCATTATAACGTTAAAGCTTAGTTACCAGGGTGCTCTGTTACGTAGAATCTATTGACAAACTTTTGATAAACGTTTCTGGATGAAACAACTGAAATCTTGTGATCCACTTTTATATACAGATTATGCGAAACACTAAAACTATGAACTCACCAACCTTTGTGTTGACACTTGTTAGCATGTTTATTCTCAGGTTTCCTAGAAGTCTTCCGCTATTTGCTTATATGTTAGACAAGCTATGTGCATGGAGTCGTACATGGCATATTTTTCAAGGAAACGTTGCATTCACCAAATCATCACCATGTATCTTATTTTGACTACATTGTCAATGGAAGTACTATTGTAAACTATTATTTACAGTGATTGTCTATATGTAGAAATCATCAGATGTCGAAAACCTTTGATTTAAATATTCATTTATGGTATGCCTTTTCAAAAGAATGCAATGTTTACAAAATGTATCATATAGAGGTCAAATACCTCGCAATGAAATCGATGAATGACGTGTTCGTCCATATGGATTTGGAGCGATCGTCACAAAATCCATGATTACATCTGAAGAAAATATATACGTATATATATGTTTTCATAAAGATTGTAATTAAAAATTCTTTTGTACAGACTGTTAATGGTGAAAATATTTTAACGGGTAGGTAATACCCGAGGAATATTTAGATTTCTCATTAATAAGTTACATTGTACGTTCTTCGAATCTGATTCAACAGTCATTTACTATCCTACTTACATCCACAAATATACGTATCCGTTCATCGCAGAATAACCATTTTCATTCAATTTCATATTTGAATTTTTACCTATCAGAATTCAACAAGTGGCATAATGAAGAAAACATTTGACAAAATAAAATTTGTTAGAAACAAACAAATTAACTATGAGGAATTTTGTTAAGAATCCACACTAACTGTTCTTAGCTAATTGTTCCTAGCTAACTGATTACATTTTATTTATCGCAATTTAATTATCGCAATTTACATTCTCGCAATTTTATTTATCGTCATTTAATTTCTGTTATTTACTTTACGCACTTTATTTATCGTCATTTAATTTCTGTTATTTATTTTTACGCACTTTAAATATCAGGACACGTATACAAGGTTTTGACATATCATATCGACGCATCTATATATATTACTTAGAATAACCATAGACACTCTATATGCAGTAATGCTGGAGTTAGCTATACAGGGTTGAGGTTGATTCTACAATAATATATATAGTTTGAGTTGTGATCGAGTCTGAGACATGTACACGGGTCACGATACGTATTAATTAATTCGAATATTATATATGAATTATTGAATTGTTAACTGTGGACTATCGACTGTGGACTAATAATGTTGGACAATTAAAATGAATTAAAATATTGATTATAACATATGAAACTAAAAACTTCTTCAAGTTTGCCACTTGATTTCATCTTAAACCTCATTTATATCTCGACGATTACAATCTGCGTTCAAACCTTTCATGATTCTTGAAAACACCTCAATCGAGAGGATGAACCAACCACACTTCATCTTCAGAAAGAAAGATTGATGCGTATAGTTATGCACCTGAAAACTTTCGAAAACTAAGTAAACATTTAACGCGTAGCTGTGCTAATTCCTTTAGCGTTATTATTACCGAAAATAACTTTGCAATCTCTTTTCAAATTAGTCAATTTTGTCACAGCTCCAGCAAGTCAACTTCGACTTTTCATTCGAAACAACCTTATTATAACCTTGATATATATGCGTGCTCTTTTATTGTTACCGGGGAAACCTTTATTATTCCACCATGTTACCATCAGTGTTTAATCATCTAAAAACACAATTCTCCTGAAACCACCTCAGATTAATAACCGATGATTCAGATATTGTAGCATTAAATGCAGAGGAAACAGAAAAATTGTAGATGGTTTAAACGGCCAAAAGTTTGATGATAAAGAAGGAAGTGTTAGGAACGCTCGATAGAAAATTTGGTACTGAAAAACAGATTGAGCAAACCATGAAGGAGACCAAGGCCAAATACAAGGGCCATACTATATATTCAAAGAATTCAGGTAACTCTGGATCCGATGAAACCTTCAACGAATACCTTGCTCCTGACTCTAAACCCCTGCGGCCAATATCCTGCATCATCCATCGATAATAGAAATTCTAAGATATCATCGTATCTTTCATTATAAATATCCTCGATATTTCTAAAGATATTTTCATAACTATTCTTATGTAAAATCATTAATCTCTTCATGCTATCAGTGTTACATCATATAGAAACTGTTAGTTTCTATATTCTGTAAACTTTCGAGCTTAAAATATGAATGTTATTGAAGTAATGTTGGGAACTGATGCATGAGTTAGTATAATATAATGACACTTGATCAACGTGATAATATTACAGTAAGTCATACTGAGTTTCTATTGGAACGTGATGATTTACAGATCATAACGTCATCATGTGCCATGTTACATAGCTCTTTCATTCTGCTTAACTTCTGAACATATCAAGAAAGTATATTCTCGATAGTTATATTCTCAGTGATTCTGGTGATTTGACAAATCAAATCGTGCTAATACATTCTTTTTTATTTAGAACATGATGTTTATCCGAAATTCCATACTTACGAATTCTGGACCGTTACTCGCTTTACTAGAGGTCGGGAGGATAATAAAAAGGCAAAGAGCTCCAAAATATATGAGAAAATATAAAGCCCAATAACAACACGGAGGTTACAAACTGTGGATATTAATACAAATAGCAATATAAGGACATGGTATAATAAAGAATAGTATCACTCCAAGGTAATAGTAGAAGTAAACAGATTTTTCTGGTGGAAGATTGAAAAGAAGGATGTCAGAAATGATAATTAGGAAAATATCAAAGATTAGAACTGGATTAAGCATTTTCACAATCTTTTGGATGTATGAATTAAGAAATAAAGTTTAGGAATGGTGAGAATAATAGAACGGAAGAGTTTAATTTATAAAGGATAAATCAGACGTAGTAATCGAGGCAGATCACCGTATTTAATTACAGAGATCTTAATTTCCTTATTCGCCGAAGAATCTAATCTTTTAATTTTTGAAGATTTTCTTTAAATTCCTTGAATTCCGGAAACCAACCGTGACTACGTCACCAGTTAGGACAAAAATGTATTTATTCATTTCGCTCTTTTGTGATAGCTTCACTTATACTCTTCGCGTAATCAAATTGTTTTATCCATATTACTCGCTGATGATAAAACTATAATTTTTAGCTTGTATGCGTCATGAAAACATACTTATTGTTAACCACGATGACCTCACTCAAATTTTGGGATGAAATTTCTTTAACGGGTAGGTACTGTGATGACCCGGGAATTTCCGACCATATTTAAACTTAATCTTTAAATGTTTCCAACACGATAAGCAAAGTCTGTAATGAATAGATCTAGAAAATTTTGAACTGTTTCATACATTCATTTGACTTCGACTATTCCCGATGATTCACGAACCATTGCTTGTAAATATATGGATATATATAAATATGTGTATATATAAATATATGTATAATATATATAATAACATGAACATTAATAAGCTATCATATACAATTACTGTTATAAATAAATATGTAAAATAAAATACATTGTAATAAAAACTATTATTTATATATAATATATGTATATTTCTTGTATATATATTTTGTTATATTTAATTTAATTATTTAATATATATTTATTTGCGTAGTAAATTTTGTTATTTAAAACTGTTTATATATATACATAGTGTATATTAAATATAATTAATTTTGAGCTTAAATGGTAAATGTCTGTAACTTTCGGTTGACGTTTAATTATTTTTAAAATAGGTCTAATATATATATATATATATATATATATATATATATATATATATATATATATATATATATATATATATATATATATATATGAAGTTTTAAAATAAAAGTTGGTCCAAAATTTGATTAAAAAGATAATAGTTTTGATAAATATTTTTTTTACCTTTTCAATCTAAGTTTTTGTACTCCGTACATATAAATTGGAACAAAAAGTAAATAATCATTGAATCTTTTTGATCAGGTTTCAAACAGGTAATGACTGAAATAAATAAATGGACTTCATTTTAAAATATGGGATTTTTCTAAATTAAATTATCCGTAACTGTTTAGCAATGGACACACCCCGTGAAAACTGTCGGCAGTATATCAACAATTAAATGTCACGAGAATGTTAAAGTATTACTGTTGTTGTTTTTGTATGTCTCCACCATCTCATTTATAGCATATATATGTTTGAGATATATGCATACTTACATCTACCCAAATTAACAAACTTCCATCACTTGTATCCCTTTCATCTTTCTCACACCCGCCACCATTTCATCTCCACCGGCACCACCATAATCCACCACAGTCAACCGCCACCAAGAAACTCACTTACTCACTCTTTCTTTTCTCTCTTAAATTCCGTTTGAAAACAATCACAACGGAGCACCATTCTCGCCATCATGAACAACCACCGGTCACTGATCAACCACCGTCCACCACTTCACAAATCCATCGTTATCCGCCACCAATCACCATACCATTTTTTTGTTGTTGTTATCCAAGGTAGCACACACTACAACCACCATCTCTTTCTTTCCCTCTCTCTCTCTAGCTTCGGTGACAACCACCATCTTAAACCGCGACAACATCCATCACCATCTATCATCATGAAACCATGTAACTCCCATCGCAACCACCTTTGTTGGACCACCAAGAAGATCACCATCAAATCCATTTTAATGTTGCGGCTACTATTTTTTTTTGTTTAAACCCGTCGACAAACCACCACCTCTTTTGATAATTCATTGCTGCTGTGTTTTACTGTTGCTGTCAGCCACCAAAAGCCATTATCGAGCAGCCCCTTTTGCTACTGATGAACCGCCACTAACACTCTCGTTGCTGCAACATACTGAAACAAACATTAAATTATAATCATGAGTTGATGATACAATGTTATGATAAAGCTGATGATGGCGATCATTTGATATAAAGATGGTGACGATGATGTATGATGTTGAAGTGAGAAGATAATGAATAGTGGTGGGTGGAGAAATGAGACAGATAATACGGGTTAAATATATTTAGCTCATTTAAAATTTCAGGAAAACTAAACTAGATAAGGTCGGAAGTTAAGCAAGGGGTCGCGGGTTCAATCCCCGACCATGGCAAATTGTTTTTAATTAACAACAGATTTGTTTGGGCCGTGAGACTATTTCTCTTGGGCTTATGAATGTAGACTAAGTCATTTCTGTTGGGCCGAATTTTTGTAATTGCTGTTGGGCTACTACGATCATTAATATGATGACGAAAAAGACATATAGATAATAGGATAGAAGGATTTTCGGTGTAAATTAAAACAGAAAAGATATTGTAGAGCAACGGTAGGGAGTGGTTGTGTTAAGCAGGAGGTCGCAGGTTCGAGTCTAAGCGGAGACACTTTATTTCTATTGGAAGCTTTTTCTTGAGGTAGCAATTATTATTATTATTATTATTATTATTATTATTATTATTATTATTATTATTATTATTATTATTATTATTATTATTATTATTATTATTATTATTATTATTATTATTATTATTATTATTATTATTATTATCATTATTATTATTATGAATAAGTGAAAATAATTAATAGTTAAGGTTATGATTATATACATATGGATTATAAATACAAATATAGTTATAAAGATAAATAAAATTGTAATTAAGTGATGACTAAAAATGAAATATTATTATTTTCAATATCATTATATTAATAGTATTACCATTATTATTGTTATTCCTATTATTATTATTATTACCAATATATATTACTAGTATCATTAAAATATCTATTAAAACTATAATTATTATTAAACTTACCATTATTATTAAAACTATATTTTTTTAACAATCTAATTTTTACTTTATAATTATTAGTGAAACTATAATTTTTATTAAAGTTACTATTATTACTATCATTATTATTAATATCCTTAATCTAGTATTACTACAATTATTAATTTTGCAAAATAAAAGATATATATATATATATATATATATATATATATATATATATATATATATATATATATATATATATATATATATATATATATATATAAATATATTTATCACATAAAGTATACTAATATTACATAAAATTATGTTTTAACTAATATTATTGATATAACATGAATTAAATATTGAATAAGTATCAAAAGGTATTATAAGTATTAATAAAATTATAAGAATATTAATCTTAATACATAACAATATATATAAACTTAATTGATTTATATTTTATGAGTAATGTATATACAAATAATTTAGGTTCGTGAATCCGAGGCCAACCCTGCATTGTCCTGTTGTTCAATGTCGACATATGTATTTTTACTACAAAATAGATTAGGTGGGTTTCATTTGCTCCCTTTTTAAATGCTTTTGCAATATATATTTTTGGGACTGAGAATACATGCGCTACTTTTATAAATGTTTTACGAAATAGACACAAGTAATCGAAACTACATTATATGGTTGAATGATCGAAGCCGAATATGCCCCTTTTACTTGGTAACGTAAGAATTAGTAAACCAGTCTACTAATTGACGCGAATCCTAAAGATAGATCTATTGGGCCTAACAAACCCCATCCATGGTTGCGGATGCTTTAGTACTTCGATGTTGTTTTTATCATGTCCGAAGGATTTTTCGGAATGATAGGGGATATTCTTATATGCATCTTTTTAATGTCGGTTACCAGGTGTTCAATCCATATGAATGATTATTTTTGTCTCTATGCATGGGACGTATATTTATGAGAAATGAAAATCTTGTGGTCTATTAAAATGATGGAAATGATTGTTTATGATAAACTAATGAACTCACCAACCTTTTGGTTGACACTTTAAAGCATGTTTATTCTCAAGTATGAAAGAAATCTTCCGCTGTGCATTTGCTCATTTTAGAGATATTGCTTGGAGTCATTCATGACATATTTCAAAAGACGTTGCATTCGAGTCGTTGAGTTCATCAAGATTATTATTTAGTCAATTATAGTTGGATATATTATGAAATGGTACGCATGCCGTCAACTTTCGATGTAAAGGAAGTTTGTCTTTTTAAAAACGAATGCAATGTTTGTAAAATGTATCATATAGAGGTCAAGTACCTCGCAATGTAACCAACTATTGTGAATCGTTTGTAATCGATATGGACTTCGTCTGGATGGATTAGGACGGGTCACTTCAAAATTTTAGTTTTATGTTAATAAATATCTATAATTTATACTCCCTCCTTCCCAAAATAAATGTCTGGTTTGACTTTTCTTTGAATTTAAGAGATATGAATTAATTTTCTATTTTGCCATTCATTTTAGAACCCAGGAAATTTGATTTTGCCATTTTCATGTGGTCTCAATTTTATTTATATTTTAATTTTTTTTTTAAACTTTTTCCTACTTATTGACTGAGGTCCACTCGGAAACAATATCTATATCCGTCGAATAGAGAGATGACTTTCTCTATTTCTGAGAGTGGTTTCACTTTGGGTGGAGAAATGACTTGGACTTTATTCTTGGATAGGGGAAGGATTGTCTACATTTCACCCTACCCCATACACCACTTATGTTGTATTGAGTTTTGTTGTTATTGTTGTTAAAATATTAACTAATTACCATAATTAATTGTATCCATCCATTAACAGAGAGGATATAATTGAAACTTCATGAAATTTTTATTGTTATTTTCAATAAGGGACAATTTTTTAGGGACAAATAAAAATAGTAAGATAGACATTTATTTTGAGATGGAGAGAGTAATATATCTAATTATAATTATTTGATTTCAAAAAAAATAAAAAATAATAATAAAAAGGGAAGGAAAGAGTGTCATTGTTTGGAGTGTACTGTTTAGTCGTGAGTTTAGTCCTGAAGTGCTGATGTGACACTCAGGACCGGGAAGGGAGAAACTACTCCATTGGGAGCACTCTAAGTCTATCTTCCTTTATGTTAGATGTATTCATCGTCATGTAATAATAAGTTTATGATTTGGTGAAAGTCAAACGGAAATGGTTACATTTTTATGTGTTTGAATCCGATTGATAAAACTACCAAAATAGGGAATTAAAGCCTTTATATTAACACAATGTAGCGCGTTTTAAGTGATCATTTTATGTTGAAATTTCGTTTCTGTTCGTGTGATAATTCATTTTTTATTTCGTGTGAATTCGATCCTGTCAGCTGCTATTATGCAGCATATAAGCTGCTGTTTGCAGCTGCTTTCATCTCAAGAAGAGCTGATTTGGGCTTTGTTTTCGGCTGTTTCTTGGGCCTGTTTATTAACTTGTTAGGCTGCCCATACCCCATTGGGCTACACAGTTCAGCTAATCTTACGTCTCGATTGGGTTGTTTTTGTGTCATCAGTTGAGCAGTCTGAATGGACTTATGCAGTAAATACATAGCTGAAATTTGTGGACTATTTTTAGGCTAAACTACTCATTTACTATATCTTTTCTTATCAGGTGTCAAGTGTAAGTGTTTATAATGTTGCCAGTGGCGAAGCCATAAATTTTTTTCACCGGGAGCGAAATTGTTTTTTTAAAACGCAGGGATTTTTTTTGGAAAAATATGGAGTTTTGGGGGCAAAATACGAAGGTTTCGGAGCAAAATATAGAGGTTTTGGGGCTATATATGAAGGGTGTGGTGCAAAAAAAATCCACCGGGGGCAAAATCGAAAAATCAAAAAAATTTGCACTAAAAATTGCAAATCTACTGGGGGCGGGTGCCCCACCCTGCTTAATGTCCCACACTATGGTGAACAAAACTGATAACAAAGAACAGGAAAATACACAATGACAATAATATCCAAAATAAAAACTGATTAGTCACCACTCAAAGAACTCCTTAAATACTGAAACAAAATAACATAATAAGGTAACTGAATAGTTGAGTAAAACCAAAGGTCTTCTTTGCCTCTTTTCCAAATCACGGCCCAAATCACCCCTGACCCAATCAGTCTTCAATCATCTCATGCCATCATAAGAAATCATGCAGGCCCACTTGAACATTCTTGGACCTACATTGGTAAACATGGCCCCACTTGCTATTCTTAGGCAATCCTGCATCATCCTCCCTACCTTGGAAAAGACTCGACCTCGAGTCTGAATCATCCTCACTATCACCAACGTACGGAGACAAATCAGCAATATTGAATGTAGCCGACACGTTATAATGACTGGAAACTTCAATCTTGTATGTGTTATCAATAATACGTTCCAACACCCGAAAAGGACCATCGGCTAGAGGCTTTAATTTACCGAAGCGGCCAGCAGGAAAACTCTCTTTTCGAAGGTGGATCCACACGAGATCTCCCACATTATATACCACCTGTTTACAATATTTATCAACCCGCGCCTTGTACACATTATTTTGCTTAGTGATGTGATTGTGAACCTGTTTATGCCACTCTTGAATGTGTTCAGCAAGTTCACGGCCCTCAACATTGGTCGGATCAGTTGTAGTTCGAGAGTGTAAGTCTAATGGAGTAGTTGGGTTTCAGCCATAAGTAATTTCAAACGGAGTTTTACCCTTCTTGCGATTAACAAATCGGTTATATGCAAATTCAGCTTGAGGTAACGTTAAATCCCACTGTTTAGAATGATCACCCACGAGACTCCTTAATAAATTCCCCAAACTTCGACTCACAACCTCCATTTGTCCATCCGTTTGCGGATGATGAGAGCTACTAAACGACAACTTAGATCCCACACCAGCCCATAATGTGCGCCAAAAATGACTAATAAATTTAACGTCATGATCAGAAGTTAACGATTTTGGAATCCCATGCAAGCAAACTATTTCGGCGAAGAATAAACGAGCAACTTGGCTTGCATCAAACATTTTCGCACATGGTATAAAATGAGCGATTTCCGAAAATCGATCCACAACAACCATGACCGAATTCTTTTGTCTTCGCGTGAGTGGAAAGCAAGTACAAAATCAAGACTAATATCCTCCCATGGCTTAGAAAGAACTGGAAGAGGCATATATAATCCGGCACAAGTACTTTGAGTCTTTGCTATATGGAAAGTACGACAATGGCTAACCACCCGATTCACATCCATTCTATACGAGGCCAATAAAAGTCGAACTTGACAAGTAACAAAGTTTTTTTTGTACCAAAATGACCCCCAAGACCCCCAGCATGGTTCTCGGTGATGATCGCTTCCCTATTTGATCCACCAGGTACGCATAGTTTATGGCCTTTAACAGAAAGCCATTACAAATTACAAACAGGAGGTATGGTCCACTAGCACATTTATCCCATATGTACCTGAAATCTCTATCAGAAGGATAAAGATCCTTCCAGGACTCAAATCCACAAACATTAATTCTCATTGTTGACAACAAAGTATAACGTCGACTGAGAGCATCCACAACTTGATTTTGTGCCCCTGATTTATGTTTAATAACAAATGAATACGATTGCAATGTTTCAACCCATCTAGCATGACGTGCGTTTAATTTATGTTGCCCATGAATATATTTTAGCGACTCATGATCGAAGTAGAGCACAAACTTCGAAGGTAATAAAAAATGACGCCATGCTTCTAAACATCGGACAATGGCATAGAACTCCCGATCGTAAATAGAGTATTTAAGACGGGTATCATTTAATTTTTGGCTAAAAACGCAATAGGTCGCTTATTTTGGCTTAACACACCACCAATCCCTACCCCGGAGGCATCACGTTCCACATAAAATACGTCTGAAAAGTTAGGCAAGGCTAATAGCGGTGCTTGGGTCACTTTCGCCTTCAATTCATTAAAGGCCTTAGTCGCGGATTCATTCCAAGAAAATTTTCTCCCTTTCATGCATTCCGTGACGGGGGCAATAATAGTACTAAAGTTTTGAATAAAACGACGATAAAAAGAAGCTAACCCGTGGAAACTTCGAATGTCGTGTAGTGTGGTTGGCACCGTCCACTTCAAAATGGCTTCAATCTTTGTTTCATCCATGCGGATGCCCTTGCCCGAAACTATATAGCCAAGGAATGTAACTTCGGGAGTGAGAAAGTGACATTTTTTCCGGTTAGCATATAATTGTTGGTTACACAAAGTGGAGAATATTTCGCGCAAGTGCTCCAAATGTTCCTGAACTGTGGAACTATAAACGAGAATGTCATCGAAGTATACTACAACAAACAGCCCAATGAAGGGTTTAAAAACTTGATTCATCAGCCACATAAAAGTGCTCGGGCCGTTGGATAGTCCAAACTGCATGACCATCCACTCGTAAAGCCTGTCTCGAGTTTTAAATGCCGTCTTCCATTCATCACCCGACCGCATCCGTATTTGATGATACACACTCCTAAGATCAATCTTGGAAAAAAACAGTGGCACCTTGTAGTTGATCGAGTAAGTCATCAAATCTAGGGATAGGAAAACAGTATTTAATGGTAATTTTATTGACCGCTTAGCTATTGATACACATTCCATACGTTCCCCCTTGTTTCGATACTAGGAGTGTAACACCCTAATATCTATTGTACATAAGTGTAAATATAGTACATAAAGCGTGGGAATAAATTCTGGTTTTAAACAGAAGTCGGATTTCTGATCAGGCCTAAGTGCGCTCAGCGCACACTTCGGGGTGCGCGCGGCGCACTCCTACTGTAGCCGGGTTCTGCCTCTTAAATTAGATATTTTGGAAGGGCATTGTGGTAATTTCACTTGCGGACGAGTTAAGATTACAGATCAGTGGGTTGGGAGTCATAACTCCACTTTCAACCACCATTTTCTTTCTACTTTAATTCTAGTGAGAGAAACCCAAATTTGAGTGAGGGAAAGCTCAAGTAAAGGAAGAAGGAGCTAGTGTCGGGTCTTAGCTCGAGTTATAAAGTTGTTCATCTCCTCTCTAGCTACGTTTTGGTTGTGGTGGTAAGTTCTAATTTTGATTTCCCTAATTTAATTTGTTTAAGGGTTAGAACTTGGGTTAGTGTTGAACATAAAACCTATTGTTGGTGATTTTGGGGGTTTTGGGTAAGATTGAGTCAAGAGGACTCAAGAATGACTAACCTAGGGTTTCAAAGTAATAATTGGTGTTATTGAGTCTAAAATGGTTAGTTATTCACTAGCTCACTTGTGTTGTTAGTAAAAACGGGTTCTAGGGTTTATGGTTGACTTGAAATGGGTCAAATGGGTGGGTTTGACCTAGCGGATTAAATTGAGTATGAAAACACCCTAGTTATGTGTTGATGGAAGTCTTAGAACCTTAATCACTAGCTTTTAGTGATTAGTTGGGAGACTTGACCTTTAATGTGTGAATCTAGTGCAAATGGGTCATAAATGCACTAGTGAGGTTAGTTGGTAGGTAGTCCAACTTATTATGTAAATTAATTGAGAATTAATTATGTTAGGTGACTCGCTTTGAAGGTTACAAGTTATTGTTGGAAATCTCGCCAAGTCGACAAGGTGAGTGGAATGATTATACATGTGTGTATATAATGTATTTACTTGTACGCGATTCGATGCGGGTTTTAAGTTCGGGCGATCGATACCACATCGGGTTAATATATGATATGGGCTTTAAGTTCGAGCGATCGATACCATATCATTATGTGTGGGCGTAAAGTGTGGGTTTTAAGTTTGGGCGATCGATACCACATCTTGCGTAACGGGTGGGTTTAAAGTTCGGGCGATCGATACCACTCCGGGGTTAGTGTTATGATTCGTTGTACGCTAACGGTTGTTGGGAATACCGATGAGAAATTCGAAGTACCATTCCTTTGTACTATTGGTTAACCATGGTTATGTGTTTGTAGCGTGGCACTTTATATTATTCGAGTTATATATACTATTTGTTTGTGCTAGCTTGTGATCTTGGTGATTTAGCATTATACCTTGCGTTGGTATGTCATTTAAATTGCTAGCGTGTATGAGGTAATTGTGTACGTGATTGCAAGTAAGTAGGTTATATATGTATGTGTATAATTATTGCATTCACTAAGCGTTAGCTTACCCTCTCGTTGTTTACCTTTTTAGGATCCGGCTTGGATAAGGGCAAAGGTATTCGCTTGGATTAGTGGTTCTCGGGGGTGTTAGCTTTTTGGAAGTTCGACCAAGATTTGAGTAGTTTAACCCCAAACACCATGCTCTAGTGACGTTTGGCAATTAAACATTTTGTGGTCGAAACTCGTATTTCGTACTTAATGGTATTTTGGGCGTATGTGGGTCCCGCAATGTAAAACTCGTTTTATCATTGATTCGTGCTTGTTTTACTTATACTAATATGATGTGAAAAGCATTTCGCCTAAAAATGATGGGAAGTGTTAGATCTTTTTACGAAAACGAAACATTTTGGACAGCGGGCTGCCAGGCCCTGTGCGCGTCGCGCACAGGTAGGGGTGCGCGCCGCGCACCCAGCCTGGGCAGGCCTGCTTCGAATTTTTTTTTATTTCGCAGTTTTGGTTGGTTAACGGGTTGGGTCGTTACAAGTGGTATCAGAGCATGGTCTAAGGGATTTAGGTGACTTGAGATAGGCGCCTAGACTTAGACTTTTGTGTTGTGGAATTATATGCAGGACTTGTAGGACTACGGGTCAGTGTGGGGTTTGGCTAGTTCTTTGATGCATAAGTGGACAACTATGCTATGTTATGATGTTACTAATCGTGTGATATCGTTTTGAACATCGAGCAAGATGATTGTGATACGTTTGAGCATGGTACGACATGTGAGCGTAATAGTGAGTCGCGACCACTATTACGATTGCAAGTCAAGTCAAGCAAGGATGTGCGACAAGTATCGAGCTAGATGTGATGTGTGTGCAGTCATATGCATAGGTATATTTGGGTATTAAATTGTTGGTGATGTCTAATCCATTTTTAATCTTTAGAATGAAGACGAGAAAAGGAACGAATACGAATGGCAATGGTGGTCCCTCTCATGTGGAGGAAGATGAGATGACTACCAAGATCGAGACCGCTTTAGAAAACTATGTTTCGGTTTTCTCATGAAGGGTTAAACAAATATTCGAAGAGTCGGTTTCGGAACAAATTGTTGATATGATTCAAGAACGGATGACTAATGCCGTTAAAGAAGAAGTTGAAAAGAGGTTTCCTAGACCTCAAAATGTGGGCGAGTTGGAGTTTAGCTATAAGAACTTCTTGGCGACTAAGCCTCCTCACTTTCACGGGGATCCCGACCCCATGAAAAGTGCGGCTTGGATCTCCGATGTTGAAGGTTGTTTTCGCATGACCGAGTGCCCACCCGAGAAAAAGACTAGACTTGCTACTAGTTTGTTGAGGGGCCATGCTAAAGATTGGCTCGATGGTAAAATTGATATGGTGGGTGATGCGGCCTTTGTGGGGTTGTCTTGGGCGGAGTTCAAGAAGGATTTTTTCCTCGAATATCGTACGCAAGCGGATCTTTCCAAATTGCACAATGAGTTAAGGAACATGCGTCAAGGGTCTTTGGACCTAAACACTCTTAAAACCAACTTTCTCGCTAAGGCGCGTTTTTGCCCCGAGTATGTGGGGAACGATCAATTGTTAATGGAAGACTTTCATGCGACCCTTAGAGATGATTTGAAGGGTAAAATTAGTATTGGTCATGTTGAGACTTTTGCTAAGCTTTTGGCGGTGGCGAAGGGGTTTGAAGCGCAAGCTCCGAGTCCGGTTAGTTATGCGCCAAGTAAAAGAAAGTTTGAAGCTTCTAGTTTTTCGAACAAGAAGAGTAAGGGAGCAACCGAAAGTGTCGGTAGCGTGAAGAGGGGTGTTTCTAGTGGTCACATGGTCACATGTTTCAATTGTGGGCAAAAGGATCACTACTCTCGCGATTGTCCAAAACCGTCTACTAATACAATCACGTGTTTTAATTGTCAAAAAGAAGGGCACCGAAAGTCGGAGTGCCCCGAACTCCGAAATGATCATGTTAAAAGAATGGAGAAGGCGGCGGGGTCGGCTAGGGGACGTAATTATTTGATGACTAATGACGAAGCCAAGCAATCCAATGAAGTCGTTTCAGGTACTTTCATGGTTAACTCTAATCCGGCAAGGATTCTATTTGATAGTGGTGCAAATTTATCGTTTGTGTCTCCAAAATTTGTGCCTAAACTTAATAAACCGTTAGCTAAGTTAAGTCTCCGGTAGAAGTCGAAATAGCGGATGACAAGACGGTGCTAGGGGTTGATGTGTGTAAGAATTGTAATGTTCTGTTTGGTTCCGAGAACTTTAATATTGATCTCATTCCGATGACGTTGGGTGATTTTGATATCGTGGTTGGTATGGATTGGCTCGATCATAATAGAGCCGATATTGCGTGCCATGAAAAATCTATTCGTGTGAAGACCCCAAGTGGGGGAGAGTTAATTATTCATGGTGATAAACGAAGGAGACCGGTGCCGATATGCACTTTTGCACGGGCACGTCGTCTCGTTGTTACCGGTGGCATGGCTTTCCTTGCTCATGTTTTTGATACTCATGATGAGCCACCACCTATTCGTGAAATTCCGGTGGTAAGTGAATTTGAAGATGTTTTTCCGGATGAGTTACCGGGTGTTCCGGCGGAAAGACAAGTCGAATTTCGCATTGAGTTAGTTCCGGGAGCTACTCCCATTGCCAAAACTCCTTATCATTTAGCACCAACGGAAATGCAAGAATTGTTGAATCAAATTCAAGAGTTACTTGAGAAGGGTTTTATTCGACCGAGTGCTTCGCCATGGGGTGCTCCGGTCTTGTTCGTGAAGAAGAAAGATGGTAGTATGCGTATGTGCATCGACTATCGGGAGTTAAATAAAGTGACGATCAAAAATCGTTATCCGTTGCCTAGGATTGACGATTTATTCGACCAACTTCAAGGCGCTACGTACTTCTCAAAAATTGACCTACGGTCCGGCTATCATCAAATGCGAGTCCGTGAGGAAGATATCGAGAAAATGGCCTTTCGTACTCGTTATGGGCATTTCGAATTTGTGGTTATGCCTTTCGGTCTTACGAATGCACCGGCGGCGTTCATGGATCTTATGAACCGAGTGTGCCAACCTATGTTGGACAAGTCGGTAATTGTGTTCATTGACGATATTCTTGTCTATTCTAAGAGCATGACGGAGCATGAACACCACTTGCGTGAAGTATTGAAGACGTTGAGAAGAGAGAAGTTGTATGCTAAATTCTCAAAATGTGAATTTTGGCTAAGGGAGGTTCAATTCCTTGGCCATATTGTGAACAAGAATGGTATTCAAGTGGATCCGGGGAAGATAGAGACGGTAAATGATTGGGGACGACCGACTACGCCTACGAAAATCCGAAGTTTTCTCGGATTGGCCGGTTACTATCGTCGGTTTATCCAAGACTTTTCTAAAATTGCTTCTCCATTGACGAGATTGACGAGGAAGAACGCGAGTTTTAATTGGGAAAACGAGCAAGAAATCGCTTTTCAATTATTGAAGGAGAAATTGTGTAAAGCTCCGGTCTTAGTATTGCCGGAAAGTGTAGATGATATGACGGTCTATTGTGATGCTTCTTTGAATGGGCTCGGGTGTGTTCTAATGCAACGAGGTAAAGTCATTGCTTATGCCTCTCGCCAATTAAAGGAACATGAAAAGAGATACCCGACTCATGATCTCGAATTAGCGGCGGTGGTCCATGCTTTGAAAATTTGGTGCCATTACTTGTATGGTGTCAAGTGTACGATTTATTCGGATCACAAGAGTTTGAAACATCTTTTTGATCAACGGGATTTGAATTATCGTCAACGTAGATGGATGGATGTGGTGAAGGACTATGATTGTGAGATACTCTATCATCTGGGCAAAGCGAATGTGGTCGCGGATGCGTTAAGCCGAAAGAGTCACCACCCGGCGTTACAATTGGGATTGTTACGTATGATTATTACTAACGATTTTCTCGAAAAGCTTGGTGAAGTTCAAATAGAGGCTTACGTTCACAACAAGCATGCGGAACGAATCGTGGGGCAATCAGAATCCATTACTATGGGTTTGCGCGGGTTGTTGTCCTTTCAAGAAAGAGTATGGGTGCCAAAGATGGGTGACTTCCAAAAGGTGCTTCTTGATGAAGCGCATAAGTCTAAATATTCTATTCATCCGGGTGCGACGAAGATGTACCTCGATTTGAAGAAAGATTATTGGTGGCCGGGCATTAAACGCGGCATTGTTAAGTATGTTGAGCAATGCGTCACGTGTTTGCAAGTTAAAGCCGAACACCAAAAGCCGTATGGTAAGTTGCAACCGCTATAAATTCCAATGTGGAAGTGGGAGCATATTACCATGGATTTTATTACCAAGTTGCCGAAAACGGCAAGAACCTAATTTGACACTATTTGGGTGATTGTCGATAGATTGACGAAGAGTGCGTTGTTTCTTCCTATTAAAGAAGCAATATCGTCGGAGGCACTCGCGAAGATGTTCATTAAAGAGGTGATATCGAGACATGGCGTTCCCGCGACTATTGTTTCGGATCAGGACACGCGTTTTACTTCTCGATTTTGGAAGAAGTTTCATGAAAACATGGGTACGAGGGTGAATATGAGTACGGCGTATCATCCTCAAACGGATGGTCAAACCGAATGTACGAATCAAACATTGGAGGATATGTTACGTGCGTGTATTATTGATTTTGGCGGTAGTTGGGATGAACATTTACCATTGGTGGAATTCTCGTACAATAATAGTTTTCACTCTAGTATTGGAATGCCACCATATGAGATGTTATACGGTAGGAGGTGTCGAACCCCGATTTGTTGGGGCGAAGTGGGTCAAAGGGAAGTCGGGAGCACCGACTTGGTATTGGAGACAAATAGCAAAATCGATATGATTCGGGCTCGTTTAAAGGCGGCGCAAGATAGACAAAAGTCTTACGTCGATAAACGTAGGCGACCGATCAAATTTGAAGAAGGCGATATGGTGATGCTTAAGGTTTCGCCATGGAAGGGTATTATTCGGTTTCGAAAACGGGGAAAGTTAGCTCCTCTGTTTATTGGGCCATTTAAGGTTTTAGCTCGTGTT
Organism: Rutidosis leptorrhynchoides; assembly: GCF_046630445.1. Lineage (NCBI taxonomy): Eukaryota > Viridiplantae > Streptophyta > Magnoliopsida > Asterales > Asteraceae > Rutidosis > Rutidosis leptorrhynchoides. The sequence goes on along the minus strand of NC_092333.1, from coordinate 479,273,375 downwards.
GGTGAAGTTGCGTATCGTTTGGAATTACCCGAAGAGCTTGCGGGGATCCATAATACATTTCATGTTTCCCATCTCCGTAAGTGTCTTGCGGATGATTCGTCATGGATGCCATTGGATGAGATTGAGCTAAACAACAAGTTAGAGTATGTTGAAGAGCCAATTGCTATACTTGATGAAAAGGTGAAAATGTTTCGTAATAAAGAGGTGAGGACCTTTAAGGTCCAATGGCGTCGTAGTAAAGGTTCCGAGTTTACATGGGAACTCGAAGAATTCGTGTTGGTTTATCTTCCTGCTTGTCATGCGGCTTGGATCACGAGGACGTGCTCCGATTCAAGTGGGGGAGAGTTGTAACACCCTAATATCTATTATACATAAATGTAAATATAGTACATAAAGCGTGGGAATAAATTATGGTTTTAAACAGAAGTCGGATTTCTGATCAGGCCTAAGTGCGCTCAGCGCACACTTCGGGGTACGCGCGGCGCACTCCTACTGTAGCCGGGTTCTGCCTCTTAAATTAGATATTTTGGAAGGGCATTGTGGTAATTTCACTTGCGGACGAGTTAAGATCACAGATCAGTGGGTTGGGAGTCATAACTCCACTTTCAACCACCATTTTCTTTCTACTTTAATTCTAGTGAGAGAAACCCAAATTTGAGTGAGGGAAAGCTCAAGTAAAGGAAGAAGGAGCTAGTGTCAGGTCTTAGTTCGAGTTATAAAGTTGTTCATCTCCTCTCTAGCTACGTTTTGGTTGTGGTGGTAAGTTCTAATTTTGATTTCCCTAATTTAATTTGTTTAAGGGTTAGAACTTGGGTTAGTGTTGAACATAAAACCTATTGTTGGTGATTTTGGGGGGTTTTGGGTAAGATTGAGTCAAGAGGACTCAAGAATGACTAACCTAGGGTTTCAAAGTAATAATTGGTGTTATTGAGTCTAAAATGGTTAGTTATTCACTAACTCACTTGTGTTGTTAGTAAAAACGAGTTCTAGGGTTTATGGTTGACTTGAAATGGGTCAAATGGGTGGGTTTGACCTAGCAGGTTAAATTGAGTATGAAAACACCCTAGTTATGTGTTGATGGAAGTCTTAGAACCTTAATCACTAGCTTTTAGTGATTAGTTGGGAGACTTGACCTTTAATGTGTGAATCTAGTGCAAATGGGTCATAAATGCACTAGTGAGGTTAGTTGGTAGGTAGTCCAACTTATTATGTGAATTAATTGAGAATTAATTATGTTAGGTGACTCGCTTTGAAGGTTACAAGTTATTGTTGGAAATCTCGCCAAGTCGACAAGGTGAGTGGAATGATTATACATGTGTGTATATGATGTATTTACTTGTACGAGATTCGATGTGAGTTTTAAGTTCGGGCGATCGATACCACATCGGGTTAATATATGATATGGGCTTTAAGTTCGGGCGATCGATACCATATCATTATGTGTGGGCGTAAAGTGTGGGTTTTAAGTTCGGGCGATCGATACCACATCTTGCGTAACGGGTGGGTTTAAAGTTCGGGCGATCGATACCACTCCGGGGTTAGTGTTATGATTCATTGTACGCTAACGGTTGTTGGGAACACCGATGGGAAATTCGAAGTACCATTCCTTTGTACTATTGGTTAACCACGGTTATGTGTTTGTAGCGTGGCACTTTATATTATTCGAGTTATATATGCTATTTTTTTGTGCTAGCTTGTGATCTTGGTGATTTAGCGTTATACCTTGCGTTGGTATGTCATTTAAATTGATAGCGTGTATGAGGTAATTGTGTACGTGATTGCAAGTAAGTAGGTTATATATGTATGTGTATAATTATTGCATTCACTAAGCGTTAGCTTACCCTCTCGTTGTTTACCTTTTTAGGATCCGGCTTGGATAAGGGCAAAGGTATTCGCTTGGATTAGTGGTTCTCGGGGGTGTTAGCTTTTTGGAAGTTCGACCAAGATTTGAGTAGTTTAACCCCAAACACCATGCTCTAGTGACGTTTGGCAATTAAACATTTTGTGGTCGAAACTCGTATTTTGTACTTAATGGTATTTTGGGCGTATGTGGGCCCCGCAATGTAAAACTCGTTTTATCATTGATTTGTGCTTGTTTTACTTATACTAATATGATGTGAAAAGCATTTTGCCTAAAAATGATGGGAAGTGTTAGATCTTTTTACGAAAACGGAACATTTTAGACAGCGGGCTGCCAGGCCCTGTGCGCGTCGCGCACAGGTAGGGGTGCGCGCCGCGCACCCAGCCTGGGCAGGCCTGCTTCGAATTTTTTTTATTTCACAGTTTTGGTTGGTTAACGGGTTGGGTCGTTACAAGGAGGGCCGGAACCGCACATGGACTCATGTTCTCCCGTATCAACCCCTTCTCCAATAGTTCGGTTATTTTGCTTTTGTAATTCAGCAAATTCTATAGGATTCATGCGGTATGCGGGTTTGTTTGGTTATAGTGGCGCATGGAATCAAATCAATACAATGTTGAATATCCTGCATCATTGGTAACCCTGGTGGGATCTCATCTGGCTTGACATCCGAAAATTCCCACATAAAACTTTGAACCTGTTTCGGCACCACTTCATGAATTTCGTTAGCTTCCTCAATGACTATTGCAAAAACGAGGGGTAATGCTTTGCCGAGTCTTTGAAATCTGCCCTGTTCAAAATAAGGGTAGACTCATTCTCTTGAGGTTTACGGACATCGAAAGGTGCGAGAGTAACAGTAATTCCATCCTTGATAAAGATGTAAATATTTTTGAACCCATCGTGTTTCACCCTTGCGATCATACAACCAAGGTCGCCCTAGTAGCAAGTGACAAGCATCCATCGGAATAACTTCACACCAAACCTCATCTTTGTATATTTTTCCCGATTGAGAATTTAACAAGACACCTTTCGTCACCTTAATGCACTTTCCTACCTTTAACCAAGTCACCTGATATGGTTCAGGATGATCTTCCGCCTTTAGACCCAACTTTTCTACCATCTCATTGTATACCACATTCTCGCAACTGCCACCATCAATAATCATATTACATACCTTTCCTCAGCGATGACCCGAGTTCGAAAAATGTTATTTCATAGCCAAGCATGTTCATCAGTTGTAGGTACGGGGATAACATTTAAAGCTCGTTGCGCGACTAACGCTTCTCCTTGATCCGGGTAGACTAACTCCTCCTGATCTAGTTTTGTGTCCCCTTCATCTTCTTTTATATCATACTTTGGTTCGTCATGATCGTCCCCCGCGGTAATGGTGCGTTGGTTTGGGCAGTCACGTGAGTAATGACCCATTCCATTACACTTAAAACATCGAGGAGCCCGGATGTCATTAGCTTTATTATTGGGACCAACACTAGATGATGGTTGTTCTCGTTTTCATTTATCTATAGTTACTGGACTAGCCTTGTTACAAGTGGAAATCGTGAAAAAGGAGCTTGGGTTTTGTCGATTAACTGCTTCTCAACTTTTAAAGCTAGCTTACAAACATCATTAAATGACCAAAATGGTTGTAAAGTTACCACGTTCAAAATTTCTGGCTTTAAGGCTCCCAAAAATCTTGCAATCAACTGCTCTTCTTTTCGTTTGAATCACACCAAATGCGTAGCTTATCGAACTCCCTAATCAATTCTTCAACACTTAAGGACTTTTGTTGAAGTGCGTGGTACTCTAAGAATGCTTCCTGTCGGTAGTTTCCTGGTAGAAATTTGTTTTTTAACAACTTCTTCATCTTTTTCCACGTCTCGATTTTTGATTTCCACGCTAAAGCTCAATTTTTTTAACATTATCCCACCACAACGAAGCATGCTTTCTTAACTTTATTGCGACTAACTTGACCTTCAAGTGTTCGGGAACATCACACAAGTGAATGATGCGTTCCATCGTACTTAGCCAGTTAAGAAAATTATCTGGTTGCAAGAAACCCCTAAACTCAGGGATCTTAATTTTTACTCCCAGGTTCCGTAGCGGATCATCACGATTACCCCTTTGGAATCCTGTCGAAGTATTGGCGAAAGGATTCATATCAGACAGATCACTGGAGCGATCTGAATCACTCCCCACAAAGTCATGATCACGATCGAACTCTAGCTCAACAATTCTTCTATTCAACCGATCAATTTCAGCATCCCTTGGATCAACATCGCCGCCTCTATTGGCATGTTGGCGATGTGGTACTCTACGGTAACCTCCAAGATGCATGTGTTCAGCCATAACCTGTGCTCTAGATACCAAATAATGTCCCACACTATGGTGAACAAATTTGATAACAAAGAACTGGAAAATACACAAGCAGCGTATGGCTTTTTATTTAACGATAACAATAATATCCAAAAGGAAAATTGATCAATCACCACACAAAGAACTCCTTAAATACTAAAACAAAATAACATAATAAGGTAACTGAATAGTTGAGTGAAACCAAAGGTCTTCTTTGTCTCTTTTCCAAGTCACGGCCCAAATCACCCCTGGCCCAATCAGTCTTCAATCAACTCATGCCATCCTAAGAAATCATGCAGGCCTACTTGAACATTCTTGGACTTACGTTGGTAAACTTGGCCCCACTTGCTATTCTTAGGCAATCCTGCATCACTGTCCCTTCATACGTTGGTAAAATTAAGTATCATTATTTGTGTAATGTATATAAAAATTTAGATAATTCATGTACACAGGTATATAATTTTATTTCAAAATAAATGAACTTAAATCGTTAAATTTTCGTTTACTGAATGATAGTTTAAACCAAAATGAGATAGGAGTAGAGAAAGAAAGAATTAATTTGTGGCTTTAAGCTTTGGAATATGCTAATTCTCTTATAATTATCTTTTATCTAGGTATTAGTTAAAAAAATTCTGTTATTTTTTTCAACGGCGAAATTTTTATTAAAATCACTCCTGACCAAGACGCTGGGAGGAAAAACTACAAAGGCTTAGAAAACCAATAATTCAAGTAATATATTAAATTCCTCTAAATTTAAGCGAAAAGAAAGAAAAATTACGAATACTATCAAACAACTCATCCTGAGACCCGAAAATCATATAATTCTGAAATCTCCACAACACCCAGAACGTAGCTTCTACATTGGACAACACATATGGTCCATGAAATCTAATACTCTCCAATGTAACATCCATTGTAGACAACTTAGGAAATTGGACCTCTGTTCAAAGACACACTTTACTCCACACACACTAACAGTAAGCTTATAAACGTGGCATATTGAGCAACCAGTGCTATCAAAAAAAATAAAATGATAAAGCTAGCTGAGAAGGTATTTGATCAAGTCTAATCCGTCATAAGAAAACATACTCCCTCTGTCACAAAATTACTGTCCTTCACTACTACAATATGAGAAAAGAAACCTCCATAAGGAACTTCTTTCTATAATAGCAACAAAAAAGAGGTTTCAATACCAAAAAGGAACCGGTTTGTATTGTTTGATATAAAAACCGGTTTCAATAGTTGAGTTAAGAAACCTCTTTTTAAAAAAAATCGGTTCTACATCTGTGGAACCTCTTTTTATATAAAAAAGGTTTCTTTTCTAAAACTTAAGGAACCTGTTTTGTTATAAAAACCAGTTCTTGCGTTTTGGAACCTCTTTTCATTACAAAACCGGTTTCTTTCTAAAACGTAAGGAACTGTTTTGTTAGAAAACCGGTTCCAGGGTTTTGGAACCTATTTTCGATAAAAAAAACCAGTTTCATATTACAAAAAATGAAATGAATAACGGCTATTTTTTGAACAGATGGCTGGCAGTGATCTGATGAGCTGGTACACCATCCAAACTTTAACTTCGAATTTCACACACATTTATCCAAACTTCATCTCTTCATTTACACGAAACTTCAACTTCATTTATCCAAATTTCAACTCCATTTACTCTATCATTTACTCCATTCAAACAACTTAAAAAACACAAATTAATACTCACCAACCAAATGTCACACACGCTTATTCTTTTCCATCTCAAAATCACATGGTTATATATGAATTTTCCAACACATTTGTTTAAGGTATATATGTATTTCATTTGCATTTATGTATGTGATTCTATGTTGCAACATAAAAGCATATATTTGAAAAAATTGATTTTTTGTTAATTTACTATTTTTATTAGAGGTTTATTAGTGTTTTTAGTGTATATTTATATGACCAACATATTGGCAAATTAGCGTTGCGATATTTTCTATGATATGATGTACTTCGTTTGTTTTTAAGCATATATATGAAAGTGTTTATAGTTAACTTTTTTTTTTTTTTTTTTTTTTTTTTTTTGTATATAGGTGTTTGAAGATTTGTTTCTTATCACTCAATGAAAACTCTAAAGTTTCCTAATAAGCTTAACTTTTTTACTATAACCATTAGACTAACTCGAACTATTTAACCCATTTATAAGTGAATGTGCTGAACTTTCCAACTTTACAAGATTTTTTTATTTTTTTTATTTTTTTATTGAAAATACAAGAAAAGATACTGATATTACTTAATATACACAAAGAAAGAAATACCCTGGAAAGCCTAATCCAGCATTTTGTCATTGTTTTGAGTGTTTGTCACTATTTTCAAAGTTTGTTCATGTACCCTCCTTTAAAAACTAATAAAACTCGTTTTACTTTTAAAAAAAGAAAGAAAAGTTTGATTATCTTAGTTCAGGTAGTTTTCTAATTATACTATCAATTATATATGTTTGATGATTGATGATTGATTTTTTAATCAAACTATAGTGTCAACAACAAGAAGATGAATGGGAGTGCGGTTACTACATTATGAAGTTGACGCATCAATTTATTTTATTTGATCAACACATGTTACACCAAGAAGTAAGTTATTTTTATATATTTTTAAAATTTGGAAAAGCAGATTGTAAGTCATAAAATTTGATATGTGTTATTGCACATACAATCTAATTTTAATTTGATATGATTTTTTTTGGTTTTCAATCGGTTACGTTTTCGGGTTAATCAGTTTAAAGTCAAATATTGAACACTCATGCCTAAAAAATATAAAAAAGGTTAAAGGTTTGTTCAAGTACTGAAAATCTATACACATATGATCAAAATAAGCTTTTTGAATGTACATGGACTATAAAGAGATGATCACATATTTTTAGGAGGTGTGTTACAAAAATACAGTATTATTCCTTAAAAAATGAACTAGTATAATACATCTTGACTTGCTTGTAAATCCTAAATCACTTCAATCAGTAACTAACATGTTACTCAGTATATTAGTTCAACAAGGGTGTTAATAACTAATTGGGACCTTGTTAAATACATAATCGAACGTTATTATCATCTTCGCTCCTTGAGGTATTCTGCGTAGTATGCTTTCACCATGTATAAAGTACAAATTCTAAGTTTGGTATTGGTTATCTATATCTTTTGACTAACATGCTCTTTTTTGTTCTTTTTATAGATTCCGTGGATCACTACATAACCATTTAGCGCGACCGAGTTAGAAAGTTTCGTTAGTACTTGGATCTCCGAATATTTAAAGCCTTGATTAGTTAAGTTTTTAGTGGTACTTAGCTATCTTATTTTTGATTGTTGAACACGTTGGTTGTTGAAGTTTCAACAAGAGTAAAACTTGTGTAAGTTATTTTGGTTGTGATGTGTCAACAAAACTGAGATTTGTTTACCTTTTGGAGTATTAAGTATGTTTAAAATATTAAATAGCAGGTTTCAATATATATGAATATATATCAGGTTTTCTTTCAATATATATGAATATTAGGTTTGAAAATACCGGACATGGAGCGAGTGATTATAGTACTTTGAGGTAGAGAGTAATCAATATTAGGAGAATTTAATAGAGGTGAGGAGTGAAAGTAAGAGGAACGAGATTGAGCAGAAGATGACGTGGTGGAGTGCATGGAATCGAGAGTATTAGAATTAGTTGTAGACGATGTTGAATTATTAAGAGGTGTTGGGCTAGGATTGGAGTAAGAAGTCGGTTGGTTATTTTGTGGTGGACTAACAGATGGAGTAAAGGTGGACCATAAGCTTGGCGAACTTTCAGAAGTAGTAGAGATGGGTCGTGTTTGAGGTGAAGGAGTAGTTGTAGGGTTGTATTCGGATTGTTGGGGCTGATCAGAATGTATCGAAGGTAAGAAGGTGGGCTGAGTATTTTGTGGACTAGATATATACTAGTAGTCATGGTGTCAATAGGAAGAAAGAGAGGATGGAAAGGTGTCTGTAGGAAATTATAAGAATCGGGAGAGAGTTCATGAGATGTGGCAAAGGAAAAAACGGATTCGTTAAAGATAACATGACGAGATATAATGATTTTGTGATAGGAAAGATCATAATATTTGTATCCTCTATGGTGTGACGACCCGGAAATTTCTGACCAAATTTAAACTTTATCTTTAAAATGATTTAATGTTTTCGACACGATAAGCAAAGTCTGTAATCTTGAGTCTCAAGTTTTGGAACTATATTCATGTAATCAATTATTCTTTGACTGTTCTCGAAGATTCACGAACAATATATATATATATATATATATATATATATATATATATATATATATATATATATATATATATATATATATATATGATTTCAAGTTATTTAGTAAACGATAGTAACATTCGATTATTGATTTGATTGATATTTAGATAAGTTAACTAAAAAGTTTAAGATGAACCAGTAAAACACTAATTTGCTACAGTATTTTTGAATTTCTACAGTACCCGAAAAGCTACAGTGTTTTCGAAAATCACTATTTGCTACAGTAAAAAAATGAAAATGTATATATGTATATGTATATATGTATAACACTATTTTAAATAACCATGCGATCACTTTATTCATGTAATCAATTATTCTTTGACTGTTCTCGAAAATCACTTTAAAACTAGTACTTTGCTACAGTAACTTTGCTACAGTAAAACACTATTTTAAAATAAAAATGTATATATGTATATGTATATACTACGAGACGATGATTTATTGAAGCAAATAACCAAAACACTTAATTGATTGAAGCCACACTTCGAGTGACATAGTTTATCAATGATTAAGTTTAATTTTTGATAAAGGTACACGTCGCGTAACGAAAAGTACTAGTTTTCTAAGCGTACAAAAATGCATTCGAGAAACTGGAACTGGGACATAAGTCGAGTGACAACGTACGAGTCAACGGGAAAAAAATTACAAGTCAACTATGCACGTGAATATAATATAATATATAATTAATTATAAATTAAATATATTATATATATTATGTTTAAATACGTCGACAAGCAAAATAACAAAATAATGTGAGCTATAAAAAGAGGCCATGCGATCGCATGGCCAAAGGCCTTCGAAACCATGCGATCACATGAGGCAAAATTTCAGGAAAGGCCTATAAAAGTCGAGCTCGTTCACTGAATTGCACACACACATATATCATCCATCTTACTCTGTATTTATCTATTTAATTATTATTATTATTATTATTATTATTATTATTATTATTATTATTATTATTATTATTATTATTATTATTATTATTATTATTATTATTATTATTATTATTAGTATTATTATTAGTAGTATTATTATACATAAAATACTACGACGAAGTCATGAGCGTGTCACTTTCAAAATGGGTTTTCAAGCGGGATAGAGCTAAGAAAATTATGGGTTATAGCTATGGAGGTTATGGGTAATGTACGTGGGTATTATTGGCAAGTCAAACCTAGTGTTTATCATCTCTGTTGCGTCTACGTACTTCCCTGCAATATTGAATCACGATATTGATACCTGAGCATTCATATTTTATCTTTTACATATTAATTGTGTATCCATGTCTAGTGCTCGAGTATATATATTTATGCATGCTTGTATGCTAAATTTCGTCGTTAAACAGTTTACAATGAATCACGAATTAAATACATATATTACTAGTAAAAGGTATATGATATACATGTTTTTGGAAAGCTGGCGAAAAATCAATAACTTTTCATTTAGAAATCGCGTAATTTCGATGAACGAATCAAAAGATATGATCAACTGAATTATGATTGACGTTAATTAGAATTGCTTTTGAATATGCAATTAATATTTAAATAACTTGTTTGTAAGATTGATAAATTGGATTTTTGAGTATTACTAACCGAGTAAATGAATCCTTATATAAGGTACGTCTCGTTTTGTTGAACTATTGTCAAAATTGACTTTTTGAAACGACTTTGGATAACTTTTGTATGTCGATCTCGAGCATTAGGATTGTGATACACTATGACCTGACTTAGCTTGATAGACATTTATTGACCAACATATGTTCTCTAGGTTGAGATCTATGGTTATTTGGTAATCCGAGTTTCGGTCACATTTTGGTGAACGACTTTATATGCTGCTAAGGGGAGTTTCATTTGCTCCCTTTTTAATTGTTTTTGCAAACTATATTTTTGAGCTGAGAATACATGCACTTTATTTTAAATGCAATGGATACAAGTACATATTAAATTCTACATCGAGTTTGAACCGAAAATCCCTTAGCTTTGGTAACTAGTAACTGCCAGTTATAAGAACTGGTGGGCGCGAGTAGTTATATATAGATCCAGAGGGCTTGACATCCCCGTCTGTTCCAGGTATAGAAACCCTAGCCTGAACTATAAAACAGACGTATGCTATTTGAGTTTAGTACACGTTGGTTTACGTGTATTGTACATGTTGGTTACATGTATGTTAAAACAGGGGTACTTATTATATATACGTTAAAGTTTAGTTACCAGGGTGCTCAATTTCGTAGAATATTTTGATAAACGTTTCTGGATGAAACAACTGAAATCTTGTGATCCACCTTTATGTACAGATTATGCAAAACATTAAAACTATGAACTCACCAACCTTTGTGTTGACACTTGTTAGCATGTTTATTCTCAGGTTCCCTAGAAGTCTTCCGCTGTTTGCTTATATGTTAGACAAGCTATGTGTGTAGTGACCCGAACTTTTCCATGTTTATATATATTAATTGAGATTGATGTTTACATGATTAAATGTTTCCAACATGTTAAGCAATCAAACTTGTTAAGACTTGATTAATTGAAATAGGTTTCATATAGACAATTGACCACCCAAGTTGACCGGTGATTCACGAACGTTAAAACTTGTAAAAAAAACTATATGATGACATATATATGGTTATATATATAGTTAACATGATATTATGATAAGTAAACATATCATTAATTATATTAACAATGAACTACATATGTAAAAACAAGACTACTAACTTAATGATTTTGAAACGAGACATATATGTAACGTTTATCGTTGTAACGACATTTAATGTATATATATCATATTAAGAGATATTCGTACATCATAATATCATGATAATATAATAATTTAAAATCTCTTTTGATATTATAAACATTGGGTTAACAACATTTAACAAGATCGTTAACCTAAAGGTTTCAAAACAACACTTACATGTAACGACTAACGATGACTTAACGACTCAGTTAAAATGTATATACATGTAGTGTTTTAATATGTATTTATACACTTTTGAAAGACTTCAATACACTTATCAAAATACTTCTACTTAACAAAAATGCTTACAATTACATTCTCGTTCAGTTTCATCAACAATTCTACTCGTATGCACCCGTATTCGTACTCGTACAATACACAGCTTTTAGATGTATGTACTATTGGTATATACACTCCAATGATCAGCTCTTAGCAGCCCATGTGAGTCACCTAACACATGTGGGAACCATCATTTGGCAACTAGCATGAAATATCTCATAAGATTACAAAAATATGAGTAATCATTCATGACTTATTTACATGAAAACAAAATTACATATCCTTTATATCTAATCCATACACCAACGACCAAAAACACCTACAAACACTTTCATTCTTCAATTTTCTTCATCTAATTGAACTCTCTCAAGTTCTATCTTCAAGTTCTAAGTGTTCTTCATAAATTCCAAAAGTTCTAGTTTCATAAAATCAAGAATACTTTCAAGTTTGCTAGCTCACTTCCAATCTTGTAAGGTGATCATCCAACCTCAAGAAATCTTTGTTTCTTACAGTAGGTTATCATTCTAATACAAGGTAATAATCATATTCAAACTTTGGTTCAATTTCTATAACTATAACAATCTTATTTCAAGTGATGATCTTACTTGAACTTGTTTTCGTGTCATGATTTTGCTTCAAGAACTTTGAGCCATCCAAGGATCCATTGAAGCTAGATCCATTTTTCTCTTTTCCAGTAGGTTCATCCAAGGAACTTAAGGTAGTAATGATGTTCATAACATCATTCGATTCATACATATAAAGCTATCTTATTCGAAGGTTTAAACTTGTAATCACTAGAACATAGTTTAGTTAATTCTAAACTTGTTCACAAACAAAAGTTAATCCTTCTAACTTGACTTTTAAAATCAACTAAACACATGTTCTATATCTATATGATATGCTAACTTAATGATTTAAAACCTGGAAACACGAAAAACACCGTAAAACCGGATTTACGCCGTCGTAGTAACACCGCGGGCTGTTTTGGGTTAGTTAATTAAAAACTATGATAAACTTTGATTTAAAAGTTGTTATTCTGAGAAAATGATTTTTATTATGAACATGAAACTATATCCAAAAATTATGGTTAAACTCAAAGTGGAAGTATGTTTTCTAAAATGGTCATCTAGACGTCGTTCTTTCGACTGAAATGACTACCTTTACAAAAACGACTTGTAACTTATTTTTCCGACTAGAAACCTATACTTTTTTTGTTTAGATTCATAAAATAGAGTTCAATATGAAACCATAGCAATTTGATTCACTCAAAACGGATTTAAAATGAAGAAGTTATGGGTAAAACAAGATTGGATAATTTTTCTCATTTTAGCTACGTGAAAATTGGTAACAAATTTATTCCAACCATAACTTAATCAACTTGTATTATATATTATGTAATCTTGAGATACCATAGACACGTATACAATGTTTCGACCTATCATGTCGACACATCTATATATATTTCGGAACAACCATAGACACTCTATATGTGAATGTTGGAGTTAGCTATACAGGGTTGAGGTTGATTCCAAAATACATATAGTTTGAGTTGTGATCAATACTGAGATACGTATACACTGGGTCGTGGATTGATTCAAGATAATATTTATCGATTTATTTCTGTACATCTAACTGTGGACAACTAGTTGTAGGTTACTAACGAGGACAGCTGACTTAATAAACTTAAAACATCAAAATATATTAAAAGTGTTGTAAATATATTTTGAACATACTTTGATATATATGTATATATTGTTATAGGTTCGTGAATCAACCAGTGGCCAAGTCTTACTTCCCGACGAAGTAAAAATCTGTGAAAGTGAGTTATAGTCCCACTTTTAAAATCTAATATTTTTGGGATGAGAATACATGCAGGTTTTATAAATGATTTACAAAATAGACGCAAGTACGTGAAACTACATTCTATGGTTGAATTATCGAAATCGAATATGCCCCTTTTTATTAAGTCTGGTAATCTAAGAATTAGGGAACAGACACCCTAATTGACGCGAATCCTAAAGATAGATCTATTGGGCCTAACAAACCCCATCCAAAGTACCGGATGCTTTAGTACTTCGAAATTTATATCATATCCGAAGGGTGTCCCGGAATGATGGGGATATTCTTATATATGCATCTTGTTATTGTCGGTTACCAGGTGTTCACCATATGAATGATTTTTTTATCTCTATGTATGGGATGTGTATTGAAATATGAAATCTTGTGGTCTATTGTTACGATTTGATATATATATAGGTTAAACCTATAACTCACCAACATTTTTGTTGACGTTTTAAGCATGTTTATTCTCAGGTGATTATTAAGAGCTTCCGCTGTCGCATACTTAAATAAGGACAAGATTTTTAGTCCATGCTTGTATGATATTGTGTAAAAACTGCATTCAAGAAACTTATTTTGTTGTAACATATTTGTATTGTAAACCATTATGTAATGGTCGTGTGTAAACAGGATATTTTAGATTATCATTATTTGATAATCTACGTAAAGCTTTTTAAACCTTTATTGATGAAATAAAGGTTATGGTTTGTTTAAAAATGAATGCAGTCTTTGAAAAACGTCTCATATAGAGGTCAAAACCTCGCAACGAAATCAATTAATATGGAACGTTTTTAATCAATAAGAACGGGACATTTCAGTTGGTATCAGAGCGTTGGTCTTAGAGAACCAGAAAATTTGCATTAGTGTGTCTTATCGAGTTGTTAGGATGCATTAGTGAGTCTGGACTTCGACCGTGTTTTCTTTAAAAATGATTGCTTAACATTTTTGTTGGAAACTATATATTTTTAACATATGAATATTATGTGATATATTAATCTCTTAACGTGTTTGATATTATGTGATAGATGTCTACCTCTAGAACAAGTCCCATTGACTCACCTAATAATAATGAAGAGTCAAATGTAAATTGGAATGATTTGTGGACTGATTCACAAGTTCCCGAAGAGGAACCGGAAGAAGAGTCGGAACCGGAAGAAGAATCGGAACCGGAAGAAGAATCGGAACCGGATGAAGAAATAGAACCGGTGGGGGAAATAATAAAACGGTTAAGTAAAAGAAAATCCTCAACCAACCGACCAAAGTTAATTATGGTCAATGGTGTTTCCGCCAAGGAAGCAAAATATTGGGAGGATTACCAATTCTCCGATGAATCGGATTCCGACGAGAATTCCGATGATGTTATAGAAATTACCCCAACTGAATTTAAAAAGGCAAAAGAAAATAATAAGGGAAAGGGCATAAAAATAGAGAAATATAATTCCAACCCCGATGAACTTTATATGTATCGTCAACCCCCGAAGTCCTTAAGTTGTAACAATGACCCGGGAACCTCTAAACCACCAGGTTTTTCTAAACCAATGTGGACAACGACGGCTCGTATTAGGGGAACATCATATATCCCTAGAAACTTGGCAAAACGAACCAAAACCGAAGAAGAAGAAACGAGCGAGTCGGAATAAGATAGTTGTATTCGTGTGGTGTAATATATGTAATATAGTGTTCTTATGCTTTATGATATATGTAAAAATTGCTTGTATTAATAAGTATTTTTTTTATGAATCTAACTCTTGTCTATTTTACAGTTTAAAAACACAAAATGGATAGACAACCCAATATTTTAAGAGACCTACCCGGAGACATGATTGATGAAATCTTGTCTAGAGTCGGCCAGAATTCTTCGGCACAACTATTTAAGGCGAGATCAGTTTGTAAGATATTCGAAGAACGTTCCAAGAATGTCTTGGTTTATAAGAGACTTTCGTTTGAAAGATGGGGGATATCACATTGGGAAACCCATAAGTTACGATGTGTTTACTTTGACGCATATATTGCGGGGAACCCAAATGCTATTTTACGCAACGGGTTAAGAAATTATTTTGACTCAATATATCCGAATATTGGACTTCGTGATTTAGAAAAAGCGGCTAACATGCAACATAAAGAAGCATGTTATGCTTACGGATTAGTAATGTTCGCTTCTCACCATAGTGAGAACAAGAACATCGGGCTACAACTATTAAACAAAATGTTTCCACAAGTGACGGAGTCGGTAATTGGGGTAAGAAATGAGGTTTTTAGATTATTACGGGACTGTTGGACATTACGTAACCCTCGTCCCTTTGATGACGTTACAACACGCTGTCTTATCAACGGCCATAACGGTTATGTTGCACAAGACCAAGGATGGGAAGTAGTCCTAGTAAAACCAGAATGCATGACTTGTTTCTGGACGTATGAATTACGTGTCTTTATTGCCTTTGCTGAACGACTTGTGTACTAGCTAGAATTGTCTTCACAACTATCTTGTATCAAAGTTATTGTGTGCTATATTTCATGCTTTATGTAAAATAAGCGGTATTGTAATTTTGTAAAATATTGTATAAAAGTTTGAACGCGAAATATTATTATAATCAGTTTTTCATATAGAATTGTAGTAGTTGAATTGTATATTAGCTACTAAGTATGAACTTAACGGGTAGGTACTACCCGAATTTAAACTTATAAAACGCTAATATGAAGAAAAAGCTTTTATAAATGAGTTCATATTATGCTACGAAATACTATTAACTACTCTTAATATTCTGTATGATTAACTTGTTCCATTTAACTATTTTGAAGGAAATGGCACCGACTACTCGACACACCGTGAATATGAATGAAGAGGAATTCCGTACTTTTCTAGCTTCAAACATAGCCGCAGTACAGGCTGCGCTACATACCAACAATAACCTTGGATCTAGCAGTACAGGAAATCGTGTAGGATGCACCTACAAAGAATTCACTGCCTGCAAACCTTTGGAATTTGATGGAACCGAAGGACCGATCGGATTGAAACGGTGGACCGAGAAGGTTGAATCGGTGTTTGCCATAAGTAAGTGTACTGAAGAGGACAAAGTGAAGTACGCTACGCATACCTTCACAGGTTCTGCGTTAACATGGTGGAATACCTATCTAGAGCAAGTGGGACAAGATGATGCGTACGCACTACCGTGGTCAGCATTCAAGCACTTGATGAACGAGAAGTACCGTCCCAGAACCGAGGTCAATAAGCTCAAGACAGAACTTAGAGGGTTACGAACCCAAGGATTTGATATTACCACGTACGAAAGACGATTCACAGAATTGTGCCTATTGTGTCCGGGAGCATTCGAAGATGAGGAAGAGAAGATCGACGCGTTTGTGAAAGGATTACCGGAAAGAATCCAAGAAGATATAAGTTCACACGAGCCCGCCTCCATACAACAGGCATGTAGAATGGCTCACAAACTAGTGAACCAGATTGAAGAAAGAATTAAAGAACAGACTGCTGAAGAGGCCAATGTGAAGCAAGTCAAAAGAAAGTGGGAGGAAAACGGTGATAAGAATCACCAATACAACAACAACAGCAATTACAACAATAATCGCAACAATTATCCCAACAATCGCAACATCAATCGCAACTACAACAAACGGCCCAACAACAACAACAACAACAACAACAACAACTACAACAATCATCCCAACAACAATAATAACCGCAACAACAACAATAATCAGAAGCAGCTATGCCAAAGGTGTGAAAAGAATCACTCGGGGTTCTGCACCAAATTTTGCAACAAATGTAAAAGAAATGGTCATAGCGCGGCGAAGTGTGAGGTCTACGGACCAGGGGTTAATAGAACGAAAGGAACAAATGGTGTCGGAACGAGTAATGGCGGAGCAAGTAGTGTCGGAGCAAGTTATGCCAATGTAGTTTGTTATAAATGTGGAAAACCAGGCCACATTATTAGAAATTGCCCGAACCAGGAGAACACGAATGGACAAGGCCGTGGAAGAGTTTTCAATATTAATGCGGTAGAGGCACAGGAAGACCCGGAGCTTGTTACGGGTACGTTTCTTATTGACAATAAATCTGCTTACGTTTTATTTGATTCGGGTGCGGATAGAAGCTATATGAGTAGAGATTTTTGTGCTAAATTAAGTTGTCCATTGACGCCTTTGGATAGTAAATTTTTACTCGAATTAGCAAATGGTAAATTAATTTCAGCAGATAATATATGTCGGAATCGAGAAATTAAACTGGTTAGTGAAACATTTAAGATTGATTTGATACCAGTAGAGTTAGGGAGTTTTGATGTGATAATCGGTATGGACTGGTTGAAAGAAGTGAAAGCGGAGATCGTTTGTTACAAAAATGCAATTCGCATTATACGAGAAAAAGGAAAACCCTTAATGGTGTACGGAGAAAAGGGCAACACGAAGCTACATCTTATTAGTAATTTGAAGGCTCAAAAACTAATAAGAAAAGGTTGCTATGCTGTTCTAGCACACGTCGAGAAAGTACAAACTGAAGAAAAGAGCATCAATGATGTTCCCATTGCAAAAGAATTTCCCGATGTATTTCCGAAAGAATTACCGGGATTACCCCCACATCGATCCGTTGAATTTCAAATAGATCTTGTACCAGGAGCTGCACCAATAGCTCGTGCTCCTTACAGACTCGCACCCAGCGAGATGAAAGAACTGCAAAGCCAATTACAAGAACTTTTAGAGCGTGGTTTCATTCGACCAAGCACATCACCGTGGGGAGCTCCTGTTTTGTTTGTCAAGAAGAAAGATGGTACATTCAGGTTGTGTATCGACTACCGAGAGTTGAACAAACTTACCATCAAGAACCGCTACCCACTACCGAGAATCGACGACTTATTTGATCAACTACAAGGCTCGTCTGTTTATTCAAAGATTGACTTACGTTCCGGGTATCATCAAATGCGGGTGAAAGAAGATGATATTCCAAAGACTGCTTTCAGAACACGTTACGGTCATTACGAGTTTATGGTCATGCCGTTTGGTTTAACTAATGCACCAGCTGTGTTCATGGACCTTATGAACCGAGTGTGTGGACCATACCTTGACAAGTTTGTCATTGTTTTCATTGATGACATACTTATTTACTCAAAGAATGACCAAGAACACGGTGAACATTTGAGAAAGGTGTTAGAAGTATTGAGGAAGGAAGAATTGTACGCTAAGTTTTCAAAGTGTGCATTTTGGTTGGAAGAAGTTCAATTCCTCGGTCACATAGTGAACAAAGAAGGTATTAAGGTGGATCCGGCAAAGATAGAAACTGTTGAAAAGTGGGAAACCCCGAAAACTCCGAAACACATACGCCAGTTTTTAGGACTAGCTGGTTACTACAGAAGGTTCATCCAAGACTTTTCCAGAATAGCAAAACCCTTGACTGCATTAACGCATAAAGGGAAGAAATTTGAATGGAATGATGAACAAGAGAAAGCGTTTCAGTTATTGAAGAAAAAGCTAACTACGGCACCTATATTGTCATTGCCTGAAGGGAATGATGATTTTGTGATTTATTGTGACGCATCAAAGCAAGGTCTCGGTTGTGTATTAATGCAACGAACGAAGGTGATTGCTTATGCGTCTAGACAATTGAAGATTCACGAACAAAATTATACGACGCATGATTTGGAATTAGGCGCGGTTGTTTTTGCATTAAAGACTTGGAGGCACTACTTATATGGGGTCAAAAGTATTATATATACCGACCACAAAAGTCTTCAACACATATTTAATCAGAAACAACTGAATATGAGGCAGCGTAGGTGGATTGAATTATTGAATGATTACGATTTTGAGATTCGTTACCACCCGGGGAAGGCAAATGTGGTAGCCGATGCCTTGAGCAGGAAGGACAGAGAACCCATTCGAGTAAAATCTATGAATATAATGATTCATAATAACATTACTACTCAAATAAAGGAGGCGCAACAAGGATTTTTAAAAGAGGGAAATTTAAAGGATGAAATACCCAAAGGATCGGAGAAGCATCTTAATATTCGGGAAGACGGAACCCGATATAGGGCTGAAAGGATTTGGGTACCAAAATTTGGAGATATGAGAGAAATGGTACTTAGAGAAGCTCATAAAACCAGATACTCAATACATCCTGGAACGGGGAAGATGTACAAGGATCTCAAGAAACATTTTTGGTGGCCGGGTATGAAAGCCGATGTTGCTAAATACGTAGGAGAATGTTTGACGTGTTCTAAGGTCAAAGCTGAGCATCAGAAACCATCAGGTCTACTTCAACAACCCGAAATCCCGGAATGGAAATGGGAAAACATTACCATGGATTTCATCACTAAATTGCCAAGGACTGCAAGTGGTTTTGATACTATTTGGGTAATAGTTGATCATCTCACCAAATCAGCACACTTCCTACCAATAAGAGAAGATGACAAGATGGAGAAGTTAGCACGACTGTATTTGAAGGAAGTCGTCTCCAGACATGGAATACCAATCTCTATTATCTCTGATAGGGATGGCAGATTTATTTCAAGATTCTGGCAGACATTACAGCAAGCATTAGGAACTCGTCTAGACATGAGTACTGCCTATCATCCACAAACTGATGGGCAGAGCGAAAGGACGATACAAACGCTTGAAGACATGCTACGAGCATGTGTTATTGATTTCGGAAACAGTTGGGATCGACATCTACCGTTAGCAGAATTTTCCTACAACAACAGCTACCATTCAAGCATTGAGATGGCGCCGTTTGAAGCACTTTATGGTAGAAAGTGCAGGTCTCCGATTTGTTGGAATGAAGTGGGGGATAGACAGATTACGGGTCCGGAGATTATACAAGAAACTACCGAGAAGATCATCCAAATTCAACAACGGTTGAAAACCGCCCAAAGTCGACAAAAGAGCTACGCTGACATTAAAAGAAAAGATATAGAATTTGAAATTGGAGAGATGGTCATGCTTAAAGTTGCACCTTGGAAAGGCGTTGTTCGATTTGGTAAACGAGGGAAATTAAATCCAAGGTATATTGGACCATTCAAGATTATTGATCGTGTCGGACCAGTAGCTTACCGACTTGAGTTACCTCAACAACTCGCGGCTGTACATAACACTTTCCACGTCTCGAATTTGAAGAAATGTTTTGCTAAAGAAGATCTCACTATTCCGTTAGATGAAATCCAAATCAACGAAAAACTCCAATTCATCGAAGAACCCGTCGAAATAATGGATCGTGAGGTTAAAAGACTTAAGCAAAACAAGATACCAATTGTTAAGGTTCGATGGAATGCTCGTAGAGGACCCGAGTTCACCTGGGAGCGTGAAGATCAGATGAAGAAGAAATACCCGCATCTATTTCCAGAAGATTCGTCAACACCTTCAACAGCTTAAAATTTCGGGACGAAATTTATTTAACGGGTAGGTACTGTAGTGACCCGAACTTTTCCATGTTTATATATATTAATTGAGATTGATGTTTACATGATTAAATGTTTCCAACATGTTAAGCAATCAAACTTGTTAAGACTTGATTAATTGAAATAGGTTTCATATAGACAATTGACCACCCAAGTTGACCGGTGATTCACGAACGTTAAAACTTGTAAAAAAAACTATATGATGACATATATATGGTTATATATATAGTTAACATGATATTATGATAAGTAAACATATCATTAATTATATTAACAATGAACTACATATGTAAAAACAAGACTACTAACTTAATGATTTTGAAACGAGACATATATGTAACGTTTATCGTTGTAACGACATTTAATGTATATATATCATATTAAGAGATATTCGTACATCATAATATCATGATAATATAATAATTTAAAATCTCTTTTGATATTATAAACATTGGGTTAACAACATTTAACAAGATCGTTAACCTAAAGGTTTCAAAACAACACTTACATGTAACGACTAACGATGACTTAACGACTCAGTTAAAATGTATATACATGTAGTGTTTTAATATGTATTTATACACTTTTGAAAGACTTCAATACACTTATCAAAATACTTCTACTTAACAAAAATGCTTACAATTACATTCTCGTTCAGTTTCATCAACAATTCTACTCGTATGCACCCGTATTCGTACTCGTACAATACACAGCTTTTAGATGTATGTACTATTGGTATATACACTCCAATGATCAGCTCTTAGCAGCCCATGTGAGTCACCTAACACATGTGGGAACCATCATTTGGCAACTAGCATGAAATATCTCATAAGATTACAAAAATATGAGTAATCATTCATGACTTATTTACATGAAAACAAAATTACATATCCTTTATATCTAATCCATACACCAACGACCAAAAACACCTACAAACACTTTCATTCTTCAATTTTCTTCATCTAATTGAACTCTCTCAAGTTCTATCTTCAAGTTCTAAGTGTTCTTCATAAATTCCAAAAGTTCTAGTTTCATAAAATCAAGAATACTTTCAAGTTTGCTAGCTCACTTCCAATCTTGTAAGGTGATCATCCAACCTCAAGAAATCTTTGTTTCTTACAGTAGGTTATCATTCTAATACAAGGTAATAATCATATTCAAACTTTGGTTCAATTTCTATAACTATAACAATCTTATTTCAAGTGATGATCTTACTTGAACTTGTTTTCGTGTCATGATTTTGCTTCAAGAACTTTGAGCCATCCAAGGATCCATTGAAGCTAGATCCATTTTTCTCTTTTCCAGTAGGTTCATCCAAGGAACTTAAGGTAGTAATGATGTTCATAACATCATTCGATTCATACATATAAAGCTATCTTATTCGAAGGTTTAAACTTGTAATCACTAGAACATAGTTTAGTTAATTCTAAACTTGTTCACAAACAAAAGTTAATCCTTCTAACTTGACTTTTAAAATCAACTAAACACATGTTCTATATCTATATGATATGCTAACTTAATGATTTAAAACCTGGAAACACGAAAAACACCGTAAAACCGGATTTACGCCGTCGTAGTAACACCGCGGGCTGTTTTGGGTTAGTTAATTAAAAACTATGATAAACTTTGATTTAAAAGTTGTTATTCTGAGAAAATGATTTTTATTATGAACATGAAACTATATCCAAAAATTATGGTTAAACTCAAAGTGGAAGTATGTTTTCTAAAATGGTCATCTAGACGTCGTTCTTTCGACTGAAATGACTACCTTTACAAAAACGACTTGTAACTTATTTTTCCGACTAGAAACCTATACTTTTTTTGTTTAGATTCATAAAATAGAGTTCAATATGAAACCATAGCAATTTGATTCACTCAAAACGGATTTAAAATGAAGAAGTTATGGGTAAAACAAGATTGGATAATTTTTCTCATTTTAGCTACGTGAAAATTGGTAACAAATTTATTCCAACCATAACTTAATCAACTTGTATTATATATTATGTAATCTTGAGATACCATAGACACGTATACAATGTTTCGACCTATCATGTCGACACATCTATATATATTTCGGAACAACCATAGACACTCTATATGTGAATGTTGGAGTTAGCTATACAGGGTTGAGGTTGATTCCAAAATATATATAGTTTGAGTTGTGATCAATACTGAGATACGTATACACTGGGTCGTGGATTGATTCAAGATAATATTTATCGATTTATTTCTGTACATCTAACTGTGGACAACTAGTTGTAGGTTACTAACGAGGACAGCTGACTTAATAAACTTAAAACATCAAAATATATTAAAAGTGTTGTAAATATATTTTGAACATACTTTGATATATATGTATATATTGTTATAGGTTCGTGAATCAACCAGTGGCCAAGTCTTACTTCCCGACGAAGTAAAAATCTGTGAAAGTGAGTTATAGTCCCACTTTTAAAATCTAATATTTTTGGGATGAGAATACATGCAGGTTTTATAAATGATTTACAAAATAGACGCAAGTACGTGAAACTACATTCTATGGTTGAATTATCGAAATCGAATATGCCCCTTTTTATTAAGTCTGGTAATCTAAGAATTAGGGAACAGACACCCTAATTGACGCGAATCCTAAAGATAGATCTATTGGGCCTAACAAACCCCATCCAAAGTACCGGATGCTTTAGTACTTCGAAATTTATATCATATCCGAAGGGTGTCCCGGAATGATGGGGATATTCTTATATATGCATCTTGTTATTGTCGGTTACCAGGTGTTCACCATATGAATGATTTTTTTATCTCTATGTATGGGATGTGTATTGAAATATGAAATCTTGTGGTCTATTGTTACGATTTGATATATATATAGGTTAAACCTATAACTCACCAACATTTTTGTTGACGTTTTAAGCATGTTTATTCTCAGGTGATTATTAAGAGCTTCCGCTGTCGCATACTTAAATAAGGACAAGATTTTTAGTCCATGCTTGTATGATATTGTGTAAAAACTGCATTCAAGAAACTTATTTTGTTGTAACATATTTGTATTGTAAACCATTATGTAATGGTCGTGTGTAAACAGGATATTTTAGATTATCATTATTTGATAATCTACGTAAAGCTTTTTAAACCTTTATTGATGAAATAAAGGTTATGGTTTGTTTAAAAATGAATGCAGTCTTTGAAAAACGTCTCATATAGAGGTCAAAACCTCGCAACGAAATCAATTAATATGGAACGTTTTTAATCAATAAGAACGGGACATTTCAATGTGCATGCAGTCTTACATGACATATTTTAAAAGGAAACGTTGCATTCACAAAATCATCACCATGTATCTATTTTGACTGCATTATCAACGGAAGTATTATTGTAAACTATTATATTACGGTGATTGTCTATATGTAGAAATCATTAGATGTCGAAAACCTTTAATTTAAATATTCAATAATGGTGTGCCTTTTCAAAAGAATACAATGACGTATCATATAGAGGTCAAATACCTCACAATGAAATCGATGAATGACGTGTTCGTCCATATGGATTTGGAGCGATCCCCACATATGGTTAGGAGGATAACCGAGAAAAATGCAT
This sequence comes from Rutidosis leptorrhynchoides, assembly GCF_046630445.1. Taxonomy (NCBI): domain Eukaryota; kingdom Viridiplantae; phylum Streptophyta; class Magnoliopsida; order Asterales; family Asteraceae; genus Rutidosis; species Rutidosis leptorrhynchoides. Next base: position 479,249,028 of record NC_092333.1, on the reverse strand, counting down.
GGAAAGGAATGTGGTTGTAGTTTATTTATTTGTGTGGATGGAATTAGCGGGTAGCATAAACACCTGAAAACTTTTAGGTGTTGATATGAGGGTGTGCGATGGTTAAGTAGTTGTGTAGGAGATTAGTAATTAAGGTTTTTGTTAGGGAGAATGTTGAGTATATATGTAGCCATGGAGAGTGCATGTTGCCAAAATTTTGGTGGGACTTTAGAGTGTGCAAGAAGGGTTCAGATAATGTTGCTGATAGCTCTAATTTTTCTTTCCGCTTTGCCATTTTGAGATGAGGTGTATGGACAAGAAAAACGAAACCCCATGCCATTTTTATTACAAAAATTGTGTAATTTTGTGTTGTTGTATTCCGTCACGTTATCACATTGAAAAGTTTTAATTGATGATTTGAATTGTGTAGTGATATGAGAATGGAACTGTTCGAAGATGTTATACACACTTGATTTTTGGCTAATGGGATATGTCCACAAATAATTAGTGAAGTCATCAAGTAGTAACAAATAATATTTCTGGCCTTCATTGGTTATTAAAGGTAAGGTCCATAAATCACATGAATGATATCAAATGGTGCAAATGTAGAAGCAGATGATACATTAAATGGTAATTTTACTTGTTTAACAAAAACACACGATTGACAAGTTTTATTGCTAATGATCGGATTATAAGAATTGTAACGTTTATTGCTAAGATTTTTTTAAAATAGTATGACCAGGATGTTTGAGTCTATGATGCCATAAATCAGAGGAGATGGCGGAGAAGGTAGACTGATTCTTGAGGTGTTGTTGAAGAAAAGAAGCATTGAATGGATATAAGTCGCAGGAGCTATCACATCGTAGAATTGGTGTCCCCTTCGAAAAATCCTTCAAAGTGAAACCAAATCTACGATGTCCCCTTCGCAGGAGCTATCACAATAGTATGAACAGGATTTTCCGAAGGGGACACCAATTCTATGATGTGATAGCTCCTGCGACTTATATCCATTCAATGCTTCTTTTCTTCAACAACACCTCAAGAATCACTCTACCTTCTCCGCCGTCTCCTCTGATTTATGGCATCATAGATCCGGACATCCTGGTCATACTATTTTAAAAAATTCTTAGCAATAAACGTTACATTTCTTGTTATCCGATCATTAGCAATAAAATTTGTCAATCGTGTGTTTTTGTTAAATAAGTAAAATTACCATTTAATGTATCATCTTCTTCTACCTTTGCACCATTTGATATCATTCATAGTGATTTATGGACCTCACCTTTAATAACCAATGAAGGCCAGAAATATTATTTGTTATTACTTGATGACTTTACTAATTATTTGTAGACATATCCCATTAGCCAAAAATCAAGTGTGTATAACATCTTCGAACAGTTCCATTCTCATATCACTACACAATTCAAATAATCAATTAAAACTTTTCATTGTGATAACGTGACGAAATACAACAACATAAAATTTCACAATTTTTGTAATAAAAATGGCATGGTGTTTCGTTTTTCTTGTACATACACCTCATCTCAAAATGGCAAAGCGGAAAGAAAAATTAGAGCTATTAGCAACATTATCCGAACCCTTCTTGCACACTCTAAAGTCCCACCAAAATTTTGGCAACATGCACTCTCCATGGCTACATATATAGTCAACATTCTCCCTAACAAAAACCTTAATTACCAATCTCCTACACAACTACTTAACCATCGCACACCCTCATATCAACACCTAAAAGTTTTCGGGTGTTTATGCTACCCGCTCATTCCATCCACACAAATAAATAAACTACAACCATGTTCTTTTCCATGCGTTTTTCTTGGTTATCCTCCTAACCATAGAGGATACAAATGTTATGATCTTTCCTTTCACAAAATCATTATATCCCGTCATGTTATCTTTAACGAATCCGTTTTTTCCTTTGCCACATCTCATGATCTCTCTCCCGATTCTTATAATTTCCTACAGACACCTTTCCATCCTCTCTTTCTTCCTATCGACACCATGACCACTAGTATATATCTAGTCCACAAAATACTCATTCCACCTCCTTACCTTCGATACATTCTGATTAGCCCCAACAATCCGAATACAACCCTACAACTACTCCTTCACCTCAAACACGACACATCTCTACTACTTCTGAAAGTTCACCAAGCTTATGGTCCACCTTTACTCCATCTGTTAGTCAAACACAAAATAACCGACCCACTTCTTACTCCAATCCTAGCCCAACACCTCTTAATAATTCAACATTGTCTACAACTAATTCTAATACTCTTGGTTCCATGCACTCTACCATGTTATCTTCTGCTCAATCTCGTTCCTCTGACTTTCACTCCTCACCTCTATTAAATTATCCTAATATTGATTACTCTCTACCTCAAAGAACTATAATCACTCGCTCCATGTCCGGTATTTTCAAACCTAAAGCTCCACTAAATCTCTCTTCTACAACGTCGTATAAGATTTAAACCACAAGATTTCAAATGTTAGAAAACATAAAAATATTATTCATTAACCCGTGAGCCACCTGGTAACCACTTAACCATTCATTACCCTTAGAATACAACAATATACACTGAATATGTGTATCTTCAAAAAAATATGAAGTACTAATACATTCTGATTATAAATTGCTTGCGCGACTAGCACGAAATGGGGTTGTCAAGCCCGATAGATCTATCCATAGGATTCGCGTTCACCAGTAGAAACCAGTGATTACAATTACTAGATTAGAGAATATTTTTGTTCAACTCACAATAAATAATTTAAATTAATTTCCACTTGTGTCTAAAATGTAAAACAAAAGTTGCATGTAATCTCATCCCAAAAATACTTTAAAATAGTATGAAAAACGGGACTATAACTCACCTTAAGCAAACGAAGCAAAAAGAAACAGGTATGTGAACAACAAAGGTAAATGATCAAGAATGATCACAACTTCGACCTAAAAATAAAGCAGGTCGATATAAGTAACTAACTTAGGTCAAGTCTTAGTATGTTAACTATAGTACTTGTTGTAGTAAAGCAAAGAACATCAATCGGTATAATTCGGTATGATCAGGACATCGTATAACGCGTACTTTCTATTTTTAGTACGTTTTCATTTTTAGAAAGTTTCTATTTTTGGAAAGTTTCTATAATTAGAAAGTTTCCTTATTTAAACTGTTCCCTTAAATAGATTGTTTCCTTATTTAGAAATGTCAACAAAAGTCAACTAAAAGTCAAAGTCAACCGAAGGTCAAAGTTAACTCAAAAGTCAACTCAAAAGTCAACTCAAGTCAACTTTAGTCAAACTTAGTCAACCTTGAAGTTTAAAGTGTAAATCATATTAATAATATAAGTTATAATATTATTTAAAATAATATTTGTATAAACTTGTCATATCATAAGTTTAATTAAATTAAATTGAATTATAAAGTTAATATAAGTTTAAATGATATAATAAATATAACATAAGTATTTATTTAATTAATTAAATATTAGTCATATCATAAGTATTTTGTTATAATTATTAAACCATAAGTATTTAACAATTAATTTGTGTCATAAATAATTAATAACTAAGTCTTAAAATAAATAAATAATTAATCTTTATTATAATTCTTGATATAATAAATCTTATATCATAAGTTTTATACTTAACATAAGTCTTCCGTTAATAATAATTGTATTATTAAATCATAAGTTTAACTATAGAAATAATTAAATCATAATATAAATATTAAATGATATAATAAAAAATATATATTATAAGTATTAATTAATAATAATTACTTTTATAATCTAAGTAATTTAATAATAATGAAAATCATTATTTATGTAACCTAAGTTCAATTTCATTAACATAAGTTTCATTAAAACTTCATCGGGTCATATCTTGAGTCTCGGGTGTCGGTTTTTGACGAATATTATACATATCCTCGTCTAACAAATCATCCCGACACCTTAGGATGCTCAAGAACATCTCAATTCAGTTCAAAAAGTCGTGATGAACAACCATAAACCAAGCATCACTTTAATCCATTTCAAAAACTTGTTTTAACCATTCCGGGTGATCCGTGGCTCGGATTTCGATGACCCAAACATGAAAGTTCATCAAATCATCAATCCTAACCCAATGGTACACCCCAAAATCTCAGATTATGGTCCCAAAGTCGGACAAAAACCTAGTTTCACATGTTAATACATTTCAATCTTTACAAAACCTTAAATCAAGCATAGATTTTGATCAGTAACTCGAAACGAGATGAATTCAAAGCCTAAAATTATGTACTCAATGAGAGGAATTCATTTAGACACTTTAATTAACCAAAAACATTAGCCAAATACAGTGATTATATCAATAAATCTGATGTCCCAATTTTGATCAACCGAAATCATACATAATTTAGCATTTCTAAGCATAATAACAACAATACAACAACATACAAGCACTAATACATTAAAATACATATAAAATCAGTAAATAAAGATGAAATATGTTTATACCCTAATCAAAGAACACGTGATATAGACGTGTAGAGCTTGAAATGGAGAATCCATTTATGTGAAAAGCCCTATGATCCAAACAATAATTTTTGATGAATGATGATGATGTTGGTGGTGTAGGCGACGGCCAAGAAAAAGAAACAGAGGGGAGAAGATGTGATTTGCTAGTTTTAGGTTTTCAGGGAAACTAAAGTGTAGAATGATAAAATGAATTGAAAAAATGAAATGGGGAGGGATATGGGATGGGGTCAGCCGATTTTTGGCTAAGGTGGGCCCCACATGGCCCACTTTGATCAAGTGAATAAGAGCTTGTGGCCTACAAACTTGAACGAAGCCCGATTCGCGAAAACGTCGTTACGTGATTAAATCTTCAGAAGAAACACGCACAAGCAAAAGATAAAATATAGAAATATTTTATAATCTCATATGATATAGAAATATCATAAATAAAATAACTCGGATTCGATAATCGCGAAAGTCTGATTATTGATTTGAAAACCAAAACGATTTATCGGATAGAAATCCAAGATACGCAGAAATGTACAATTCTAAATACGAACACATATAGTCACATAACATATAAGAAAGGAAATATTATTATTGAAATAATAATATAAATCATAGAAATGACGTGGCACGAATATCAATAAACAGAAGTTAAATATTAACTGAAAAGAATAATGGAAAAAGTAGGGTCGTGAGAGTACCTTCCCGTTACGGAAATTTCGTCCCGAAATTTAAGCAGGTGCAGGGGTTGACTCGTCATTTGCGAAAAAATGTGGGTACTTCTGCCTCATCTGATCTTCACGTTTCCAAGTGAACTCGGGCCCGCGTCTAACATTCCATCTAACTCGGACGATAGGAATCTTACTTTGCTTGAGTTTCTTAACCTCTTGATCCATAATCTCGATAAATTTCTCAATAGAATGAAGTTGTTTATCGATATGAAGTTCATCAAGAGGAATGGTTTCATCGGCCTCAGCCAAACACTTCTTCGAATTAGATACATGAAAAACATCATGAACAGCGCTAAGCTCTTGTGGCAATTTTAAACGATAAGCCACGGGTCCAATTCTTTTAGCAATCTCAACGGACCAACATATCGAGGATTTAACTTTCCCCTCTTACCAAAACGTACCACACATTTCAACACACGGTCACCAACTTGAAACTCTAAAGGTTTTCTTCTAACATCGGCATAACTCTTTTCCCGACTCCTGGCAGTTTTCAACCTTTTTTTAATTTGCACAATCTCCTAGATAGTCCCATGAATAATTTCTGGGCCTGTGAGTTGAGCATCCCCAACCTAATTCCAACAGATTGGAGACCTACACTTTCTACCATATATTACCTCACATGGTGCGGCTTGAATACTTGCATGATAGCTGTTATTATAAGAAAATTCAGCCAACAACAAATATCTATCCCAACCATTACCGAAATCAATAACACACGCACGCAACATGTCTTCCAACGTTTGAATGGTCCTTTCACTTTGACCACCGGTTTGCGGATGATAAGCAGTGCTCATATCTAATTTGGTTCCCAAATCTTCCTGTAGAGATTGCCAAAACCTCGATGTAAATCGACTGTCTCGGTCTAAAATAATGAATACAGGAACACCATGTCTAGAAACGATTTCTTTCAAATATAAACGAGTAAGCTTCTCCATCGAATCACCTTCTTTTATCGGCAAGAAATGAGCTAATTTTGTGAGTCGATCAACAATAACCCAAATAGTATCATAACCACCCACAACTCTCGGTAACTTCGTAATAAAATCAATTGCAATACCTGTAACATCCGTGTTAGATCCATCCCACATCGGTTGGAGAGGGGAACGGAGCATGCCTTATAAGGGTGTGGAGACCTTTCCTAGCATGATGCGTTTTGGGACCACAAGCGCAGCAGATCCCATTAGAACTCTGCACTTAAGTGTGCTCAGGTGAGATCACTACCAGGATGGGTGACCTCCTGGAAAAGTGTTAGTCATGTTTGGTCGCCAAGAAAAATCTGTGCGCCTACGGGAAAAGGGGAAAATATCATGCTACGGGGAACGTGTTACCTGGGCTGGGCTATCACAGATGGTATCAGAGCCAGTTCCCGGACCAACGTGCACAGAGGGGACGCTGTGACCCATTAGGGAGAAGGATTGTAACATCCGTCCCACATCGGTTGGAGAGGGGAACGAAGCATGCCTTATAAGGGTGTGGAGAGCTTTCCTAGCATGACGCATTTTGGAACCACAAGCGCAGCAGATCCCATGAGAACTCACAGTTAAGCGTGCTCATGCGAGAGCACTACCAGGATGGGTGACCTCCTGGGAAAGTGCTCGTCGTGTTTGGTCACCAAGAAAAATTCGTGCGCCTACGGGCAAAGCAGACAATATCATGCTACGGGGAATGTGTTACCTGGGCTGGGCTATTACAGACTGAGAATAGATGCATAAAAAGACGGTCAACATAATGTTGGTAAGTTCATAGGTTTTAGTTACACAAGTAAAACGATTTGACCACAAGAGTTCACAGTTTAAATCAGTTTGTGATCTGTTGTGAAAATAGTTTAAAAAGGTTTCACAGATCATACATAAGTTGACGGTAAAACGATTCATAAGTTCTCAAGTTCACAAATAGTTTCATGATTCGTTAGTTTTTAAATTTCCAATAGCCTGAACGTAAGTAGGATCATAAGATCACAAGTTTTGAAATAGCTTACTAATAACTCGGATCACAAAATTTAAGTTCATAATTAGTTTGATTGTAATACAGTTAACAAAATCTCAAGTTTATGAATTATTTCACGTTTCACAAAGTTTCAAGTTTATAAACAGTTCTACAGATAATAAGTTTTCACAGTTATTAAACAGTTTTATGGTCCACGAGATTTTATAGTATAACAACAGTTCATGTTCGAAGCTAGTTTCCAAACGGTTATCAAGTTTGTTTGAAAACAGTTTAACATATATTCCATATACTCCATATAGTATAAGATCAATGGTTTTTGGTGTTTCAACTTGCCATGTCTTCCTTATTATGTCTAGTTTCCAAATCATAAGCCTATATTTTCATATCTATCTTATAATTTGATTTTTGCATGATCTTTTGAATCTTGGTCAAATTGCTGCAAATCTGGACCTTGAGTCACCAAACAAAAATGAAAAATGACTTTTTCTTTGAAATAATTCATGAAAACTTTAATGGAAGTCATGAACATATATATGAACATCATACTAAAGGATGAGTTCCTGAGACCAAGCATAAGTTGGTTTTTAAGTCATGAACTTCAAGTAGAAATTTTGGACAGCTTTATGAAAAAGTGTGTTCTTGAGTTTTAACCATTCTCTCTTGATTTTATGTGTATATATCTATAAGTTATGATGTTTATGAGTATTATTATATATTAATCTTCATGTTTTAAGAGTCTTATCTTGCTAAGATTAATAGTAAGTCTTATGAACAATCATGGTGTTTTACAACACTATGTTCTTTCACTAAATCTAGTTGATGAGATCTCTTGTTATAAATTAATGTAATGACAAAAACAAAATATGTAAATGATAGATCTCAACCCTTTTTAATGTTGGATGATGAAAAAAATTTAGAACAATCCTTGTGTGTTAGTAACACACTATGTTCTTTCATTACATCCTTGCTTTAACATAGAAAGGACTAGAAATCATCTTGTAAACTATATGTAATTGAAGTAGTTCTTACTATTTTGATGATTGTTCTTAAAGAATGAGATGAAGGAGATGAAGAAGATATGAATATGGATGAAGATTGCTTGAAGGTGAATGTGTAGTGACCAGAACTTTTCCATGTTTATATATATTAAATGAAATTGATATTTATATGATTAAGTGTTTCCAACATGATAAGCAATCAAACTTGTTAAGACGTGATTAATTGAAATAAGTTATATATAGACAATTGACCACCCAAGTTGACTGTTGATTCACGAACGTTAAAACTTGTAAAAACTATATGATGACATATATATGATTATATATATAGTTAACATGATATTATGATAAGTAAGTATCTCATTAGGTATTTTAACAATGAGTTATATACATAAAATTGAGTTTATTGAATTAAGAAACTCGAAATGATATATATAACGATTATCGTTATAACAACGTCTTACTAAATACATATGAATCATATTAAGATATTGATACACTATGTTTAATCATGATAAATGATAAGTAAACATGTCATTAAATGTATTAACAATGAACTACATATGTAAAAAGAAGACTACTAACTTAATGATTTCGAAACGAGACATATATGTAACGATTATCGTTGTAACAACATTTAACTGTATATATATCATACTAAGATATATTAATATATCATAATATCATGATAATGTAATAATTTAACATCTCTTTATATATAATAAATAATGGGTTAACAACATTTAACAAGATCGTTAACCTAAAGGTTTCAAAACAACAAATACATGTAACGACTAACGATGACTTAACGACTCAGTTAAAATGTATATACATGTAGTGTTTTAATATGTATTCATACACTTTTGAAAGACTTCATGACACTTATCAAAATACTTCTACTTAACAAAAATGCTTACAATTACATCCTCGTTCGGTTTCATTAACAATTCTACTCGTATGCACCCGTATTCATACTCGTACAATACATATATTTTAGATGTATGTACTATTGTTATATACACTCCAATGATCAGCTCTTAGAAGCCTACATGTGGGAACCATCATTTGGCAACTAGCATGAAATATCTCATAAAATTACAAAAATATTAGTAATCATTCATGACTTATTTACATGTAAACAAAATTACACATCCTTTATATCTAATCCATATACCAACGACCAAAAACATCTACAAACACTTTCATTCTTCAAATTTATTCATCTAATTGATCTCTCTCAAGTTCTATCTTCAAGTTCTAAGTGTTCTTCATAAATTCTATAAGTTCTAGTTTCATAAAATCAAGAATACTTCCAAGTTTGCTAGCTTACTTCCAATTTTGTAAAGTGATCATCCAACCTCAAGAAATCTTTCTAATTTATAGTAAGATATCTTCCTAATATAAGGTAATACTCATATTCAAACTTTGATTCAATTTCTATAACTATAACAATCTTATTTTGAGTGGAAACCTTACTTGAACTTATTTTCGTGTCATGATTTTGCTTCAAGAACTTTCAAGCCATCCAAGGATCCTTTGAAGCTCGATATACTTTTCTCATTTCCAGTAGGTTTATCCACAAAAATTGAGGTAGTAATGATGTTCATAACATCATTCAATTCATATATATAAAACTACCTTATTCGAAGGTTTAAACTTGAAATCACTAGAACATAGTTTAGTTAATTCTAAAGTTGTTCACAAACAAAAGTTAATCCTTATAACTTGACTTTTAAAATCAACTAAACACATGTTCTATATCTATATTATATGCTAACTTAATGATTTAAAACCTGGAAACACGAAAAACACCGTAAAACCGGACATACGCCGTCGTAGTAACACCGCGGGCTGTTTTGGGTTTGATAATTAAAAACTATGATAAACTTTGATTTAAAATTTGTTCTTATGGGAAAATGATTTTTATTATGAACATGAAACTATATCCAAAAATCATGGTTAAACTCAAAGTGGAAGTATGTTTTTCAAAATGGTCATCAGGACGTCGTTCTTTCGACTGAAATGACTACCTCTTACAAAAACGACTTGTAACTTATATTTAAGACTCTAAACCTATACTTTTTATGTTTATATTCATATAATAGAGTTTAATATGAAACCATAGCAATTTGATTCACTCAAAACGGATTTAAAACGAAGAAGTTATGGGTAAAACAAGATTGGATATTTTTTGATTGTTGTAGCTACGGGAAATATTGTAACAATTCTATACAAATCATATCCTAGCTAACTTGTATTGTATTATATATGTATTCTAATATATTATGTAATCTTGGGATACCATAGAGACGTATGCAAATGTTTTGACATATCATATCGACCCATATATATATATATATATATATATATATATATATATATATATATATATATATATATATATATATATATATATATATATATATATTATTTGGAACAACCATAGACACTCTATATGCAGTAATGTTGGAGTTATCTATACAGGGTTGAGGTTAATTCCAAAAACATATATACTTTAAGTTGTGATCTTGCCTGAGACGTGTATACACTGGGTCGTGGATTGGGTCAAGATAATATATATCAATTTATTTTCTATACATCTATCTATGAACAACTAGTTGTAGGTTACTAACGAGGACAGATGACTTAATAAACTTAAAACAATAAAACGTATTAAAAATATTGTAAATATATTTTGAACATACTTTGATATATATGTTCATATTTGTTATAGGTTCGTGAATCGAACAGTGGCCAAGTCTTACTTCCCGACGAAATAAAAATCTGTGAAAGTGAGTTAGAGTCCCACTTTTGAAATCTAATATTTTGGGATGAGAATACATGCAAATTTATAATTGTTTTACGAAATAGACACAAGTAAATGAAACTACTTTATATTGGTGAATGATCGAAGCCGAATATGCCCTTTTTAGCTTGGTAGCATAAGAATTTGGGAACAGACCCCCAAATTGACGCGAATCCTAAAGATAGATCTATCGGGCCCAACAAGCCCCATTCTGAAATTTGGAATGCTTTAGTACTTCGAAATTATCATGTCCGATGGGTGTCCCGGAATGATGGAGATATTCTATATTCATCTTGTTATTGTCGGTTACCAGGTGTTCACTGTATGAATGATTATTATCTCTATGTATGGGATGTATTGAAATATGAAATCTTGTGGTCTATTATTTCAATTGATAAATATATAGGTTAAACGTATAACTCACCAACATTTTTGTTGACGTTTAAAGCATGTTTATTCTCAGGTGATTATTAAGAGCTTCCGCTGTTGCATACTAAAATAAGGACAAGATTTGGAGTCCATGCTTGTATGATATTATGTAAAAACTGCATTCAAGAAACTTATTTTTGATGTAATATATTCTTATTGTAAACCATTATGTAATGGTCGTGTGTAAACGGTATATTTTAGATTATCATTATTTGATAATCTACGTAATGCTTTTTAAACCTTTATCGATAAATTAAAGGTTATGGTTGTTTTAAAAATGAATGCAGTCTTTGAAAAACGTCTCATATAGAGGTCAAAACCTCGCGACAAAATCAATTAATATGGAATGTTTATAATCAATATGAACGGGACATTTCAGTTGGTATCCGAACGTTGGTCTTAGAGAACCAGAAATTTGCATTAGTGTGTCTTATCGAGTTTTTTAGGATACATTAGTGAGTCTGGACTTCGACTGTGTTTTCTTTAAAAACGATTGCTTAACACTTTTGTTGGAAACTATATGTTATTAACATGTAAATATTATGTGATATATTAACCTCTTAATGTGTTTGATATTGTGTGATAAATGTCTACCACTAGTACAAATCCCATCGACTCACCTAATAATAATGTAGAGTCGAATATAATTTGGGAAGATTCACAAATTCCAGAAGAGGAACCGGAAGAAGAGGAACCGGAAGAAGAGGAACCAGAAGAGGAGGAACCGGAAGAGGAGGAACCAGAAGAAGAAGAGGTTCCGAAGGATGAAATTTTGATACCTACAGTAAATCGATTAAATAAAAGAAAATCATCAACCAACGGAACAAAGTTAAAAATGGTCAATGGCGTATCCGCCGAGGAAGCAAAAATATTGGGAAGATTACCAATTTTCCGATGAATCGGATCCCGATGAGGATTCCGATGATGTTATAGAAATTACCTCGACCCAATTTAATATGACAAAAGAAAATAATAAGGGAAAAGGTATAAAAATAGAGAAACCTGATTCCAACCCCGATGAACTTTATATGTATCGGCAACGTCCGTATTTCCTAAATTGTAACAGTAACCCGGGAACCTCTAAACCACCAGGTTTTTCTAAACCATTGTGGAAAATGACGGCTCGTATTAGAGGAACATCATATATCCCTAGAAAATTAGGAAAACGAACCAAGTCCGAAGAAGAAGAAACCAGTGATTCAAATTAGAGGGTTGTAATCATGTTGTGTATTATATGTTTTGTAGTGTGCTTGTACTTTTATGTTCTATGTAAAAATTGCTTGTATTTTTTGTTAATTATCTTTTACGAATCTAATCCTTGTCTATTTTAAAGTATAAAAACACAAAATGGATGTTAAGGATAGACAACCAAAAATTTTAGAAGACCTACCAGGATATATGATTGATGAAATCTTGTCTAGAGTCGGGCAGAATTCATCAGCACAATTAGTTACGGTAAAGTTAGTTTGTCAAACGTTTGAAAGACATTCCAGGCATGCCTTAGTATATAAAAGGCTTTCCTTTGAAAGATGGGGTATATCACATTGGGGAGACTTTAAGTTACGCCAAGTTTTCTTTAAGGCATTTAGTGCGGGAAACCCAGATGCAATTTTACGCTACGGGTTACGAACCTTTTTTGACTCAACATATCCCAACATAGGATTTCGTGAATTAGAAAGAGCTTCTAACATGTAACATAAAGAAGCATGTTATGCTTACGAGTTAGTGATGTTCGCTTCTTACCAAAGTGAGAAAAAGAACATCGGATTGCAACTTTTAAATAAAACCTTTCCACAAGTGACGGATTCAGTAGTTGGGGTGAGAAACAATGTTTTTAGATTATTACGGGGCTGTTGGACAATACAAAACCCTCGTCCTTTTGACGACATTACAACATGCTGCCTAGCCAATGGTCATAACGGTTATTTTCCACAAGACCAAGGATGGGAAGTTGTCTTAGTAAAACCAGAATGCATGACTTGTTTCTGGACTTATGAATTACGATTCTTTATTTTCTTTGCTGAACAACTTGCGTATTAACTAGATTTATCTTCAAAACTGTCCTGTATCAAAGTGTACTATATTTCATGTTATATGTAATATAGCGATGTTGTAAGTTTGAAGAATATTTATATGTGATATATTATTATAATCAGTATTTCATATGGAATTATAGTAGTTGAATTGTATATTAGCTACTAAGTATGAACTTAACGGGTAGGTAGTACCCGAATTTAAACTTATAAAACGCTAATATGAAGAAAAAGTTTTTATAAATGAGTTCATATTATGCTACGAAATACTATTGACTACTCTTAATATTCTGTATGATTAACTCGATTCAGTTGGCTATTTTGAAGGGAATGGCACCGGCGACTCGTCAGAATTTGAACATGAGCGAGGAATACTTTCGTGTTTTCGTTGCAGTAAACATAGCCGCAGTACAGGCTGCGATGCAAAATAACAATTACTCTGGATCTAGCAGTGGAACTAATTCCACAAGAAATGGTGTCGGATGCTCCTACAAAGAATTCACTGCCTGCAAACCTTTGGAATTTGATGGAACCGAAGGACCAATTGGATTGAAACGGTGGACCGAGAAATTCGAATCGGTGTTTGCCATAAGTAAGTGTACTGAAGAGGACAAAGTTAAGTACGCTAAGCATACCTTCACAGGTACTGCGTTAACATGGTGGAACACCTATCTTGAACAGGTAGGACAAAATGCTGCTTACGCACTATCATGGTCGGCATTCAAGCAATTGATGAACGAGCAGTACCGTCCTAGAAACAAAGTCAATAAGCTCAAGGCAAAACTTAGAGAGTTACGAACACAAGGGTTCGACATTACCACATATGAACGACGATTCACAGAGTTGTGCCTATTGTGTCCGGGAGCGTTCGAAGATGAAGAAGAGAAGATCGACGCATTTGTAAAAGGGTTACCAGTAAGGATTCAAGAAAATGTGAGTTCACACGAGCCCACTTCTATACAGAAGGCAAGTCGAATGGCTCATAAACTCATAAATCAGATTGAGGGAAGAATTAAAGAGCAGGTGGCCGAAGAAGCCAACACGAAACAACTCAAGAGGAAGTGGGAGGAAAACGGTGACAAGAGTCACCAGAACAACAACAATAACAATTACAACCACAATCGCAACAACTATCCCAACAACCGCAATAACAATCGTAATAATAACCGTAATCCTAATAATAACTACAACAAACATTCCAACAACAACAACAACTACAACAATCGTTCCAACAACAATAACAATCTCAACAACAACCTCAATAACAACAACAGCAACAAAAACTAAAAATGCCAAAGGTGTGAAGAGTACCACCAGAATGGGTTCTGCACGACATTTTGCACCAAGTGTAAAAGAACTGGCCATGGTGCGAAAAAGTGTGAGGTCTACGAACCAAAGTTTAACAGAACTAAAGGAACAAATAGTGGCAAAACAAGTAATGCCGCCTTTGTTTGTTATGGATGTGGAAAAACGGGCCACATTAGAAGTAATTTCCCGAATCAGGGGAATACTAATGGGCAGGGCCGCGGAAGAGTTTTCAATATTAATACGGCAGAAGCGCAGGAAGACCCGGAGCTTGTTACAGGTACGTTTCTTATTGATAATAAAGCTGCTTATGTTTTATTTGATTCGGGTGAGGATAGAAGCTATATGAGTAGAGATTTTTGTGCTAAGTTAAGTGGCCCATTGACACCTTTGGATAGTAAATTTTTACTCGAATTAGCAAACGGTA
The DNA here is from genome assembly GCF_046630445.1 of Rutidosis leptorrhynchoides. Lineage (NCBI taxonomy): Eukaryota > Viridiplantae > Streptophyta > Magnoliopsida > Asterales > Asteraceae > Rutidosis > Rutidosis leptorrhynchoides. The sequence goes on along the minus strand of NC_092333.1, from coordinate 479,233,858 downwards.
AATTAATTTCAGCAGATAATATATGTTGGGATAGAGAAATTAAACTGGGGGATGAAACGTTTACAATTGATTTAATACCAATCGAGTTAGGGAGTTTTGATATAATAATTGGCATTGACTGGTTGAAAAAGGTGAGAGCAGAGGTCGTTTGTTACAAAAATGCGATTCGCATTATGCGTGAAAAGAGAAAACCTTTAATGGTGTACGGAAAAAAGAACAACGCGAAATTAAATCTTATTAGTAGTTTGAAGGTTCAAAAACTAATAAGAAAAGGTTGTTACGTCATTCTATCACACATCGAGGAAGTAAAACCTGAAGAAAAGAACATCAGTAATGTTCCCGTCGCAAAAGAATTTCCCGATGTATTTCCGAAAGAATTACTGGGATTACCCCCACATCGATCCGTTGAATTTCAAATAGACCTTCTACCAGGAGCTGCACCAATAGCTCGTGCTCCATACAGACTCGCACCCAGCGAAATGAAAGAATTACAAAGTCAATTACAGGAACTTTTAGAGCGTGGTTTCATTCGACCAAGTACATCACCATGGGGAGCTCCTGTTCTGTTTGTCAAGAAGAAAGATGGTACATTCAGGTTGTGTATCGACTACCGAGAGTTGAACAAACTTACCATCAAGAACCGCTACCCACTACCAAGAATCGACGACTCATTTTATCAACTATAAGGCTCGTCGGTTTATTCGAAGATTGATTTACATTCTGGGTATCATCAAATGCGGGTGAAGGAGGATGATATTCCAAATACTGCTTTTAGGATGCGTTACGGTCATTACGAGTTTATGGTTATGCCGTTTGGGTTGACTAACGCACCAGCTGTGTTTATGGACCTCATGAACCGAGTGTGTGGACCATACCTTGACAAGTTTGTCATTGTTTTCATCGATGACATACTTATTTACTCAAAGAATGACCAAGAGCATGAAGAACATTTGAGAAAAGTGCTAGAGTTACTGAGAAAAGAAAAACTGCACGCTAAGTTTTCAAAGTGTGCATTTTGGTTGGAAGAAGTTCAATTCCTCGGTCATATAGTAAACAAAGAAGGTATTCAAGTGGATCCAGCAAAGATTGAAACCGTTGAAAAGTGGGAAACCCCGAAAACTCCGAAACACATACGCCAATTTTTAGGGCTAGCTGGTTATTACAGGAAATTCATCCAAGATTTTTCCAAAAGAGCAAAACCCTTGACTGCATTAACGCATAAAGGGAGGAAATTTGAATGGAAGGATGAACAAGAAAAAGCGTTTCAATTGTTGAAGAAAAAGTTAACTACGTCACCTATATTGTCATTACCTGAAGGGAACGATGATTTTGTGATATATTGTGACGCCTCAAAGCAAGGTATCGGTTGTCTATTAATGCAATGAACGAAGGTAATTGCTTATGCGTCTAGACAATTGAAGATTCACGAGCAGAATTATATGACGCATGATTTGGAATTAGGCGCGGTTGTTTTTGCATTAAAGACTTGGAGGCACTACTTATATGGGGTCAAAAGTATTATATATACCGACCACAAAAGTCTTCAATACATATTTAATCAGAAACAACTGAACATGAGGCAGCGCAGATGGATTGAATTATTGAATGATTACGACTTTGAGATTCGTTACCACCCGGGGAAGGCAAATGTGTTAGCCGACGCTTTGACCAGAAAGGACAGGAAACCTATTCGAGTAAAAGCTATGAATATAATGATTCACACTAACCTTACTACTCAAATAAAGGAGGTACAACAAGAAGTTTTAAAAGAGGGAAACTTAAGGGATGAAATACCCAAAGGATCGGAGAAGCATCTTAATATTCGAGAAGACGGAACCCGGTATAGGGCTGAAAGAATTTGGGTACCAAAATTTGGAGATATGAGAGAAATGATACTTAGAGAAGCTCATAAAACCAGATACTCAATACATCCTGGAACGGGAAAGATGTACAAGGATTTTAAGAAACATTTTTGGTGGCCAGGTATGAAAGCCGATGTTGCTAAATACGTAGGGGAATGTTTGACGTGTTCTAAGGTCAAACCTGAGAATCCGAAACCATCAGGTCTACTTCAACAACCCAAAATCCCAGAATGGAAATGGAAAAACATTACCATGGATTTCATCACTAAATTGCCAAGGACTGCAAGTGGTTTTGATACTATTTGGGTAACAGTTGATCGTCTCACCAAATCAGCACACTTCCTACCAATAAGAGAAGATGATAAGATGGAGAAGTTAGCACGACTGAATTTGAAGGAAGTCATCTCCAGACATGGAATACCAATCTCTATTATCTCTGATAGGGATGACAGATTTATTTTAAGATTCTGGCAGACATTACAGCAAGCATTAGGAACTTGTCTAGACATGAGTACTGCCTATCATCCACAAACTGATGGGCAGAGCGAAAGGACGATACAAACGCTTGAAGACATACTACGAGCATGTGTTATTGATTTCGGAAACAGTTGGGATTGACATCTACCGTTAGCAGAATTTTCCTACAACAACAACTACCATTCAAGCATTGAGATGGTGCCGTTTGAAGCACTTTATGGTAGAAAGTGCATGTCTCCGATTTGTTGGAGTGAAGTGGGGGATAGACAGATTACGGGTCCGGAGATAATACAAGAAACTACCGAGAAGATCATCCAAATTCAACAACGGTTGAAAACCGCCAAAGTCAACAAAAGAGCTACGCTGACATTAAAAGAAAAGATATAGAATTTGAAATTAGAGAAATGGTCATGCTTAAAGTTGCACCTTGGAAATGCGTTGTTCGATTTAGTAAATGAGGGAAATTAAATCCAAGGTATATTGAACCATTCAAGGTTATTGATCGTGTCGGACCAGTAACTTACCGACTTGAGTTACCTCAACAACTCGCGACTGTACATAACACTTTCCACGTCTCGAATTTGAAGAAATGTTTTGCTAAAGAAGATCTCACTATTCCATTAGACGAAATCCAAATCGAAAAAAAACTTCAATTCATCGAAGAACCCGTCAAAATAGTGGATCGTGAGGTTAAAAGACTTAAGCAAAACAAGATACCAATTGTTAAGGTTCGATGGAATGGTCGTAGAGGACCCGAGTTCACCTGGGAATGAGAACATCAGATGAAAAAGAAATACCCGCACTTATTTCCAGAAGATACGTCAACACCTCCAACTGTTTAAAATTTTGGGACGAAATTTATTTAACGGGTATGTACTGTAGTGACCCGAAATTTTCCATGTTTATATATATTAAATGAAATTGATATTTATATGATTAAGTGTTTCCAACATGTTAAGCAATCAAACTTGTTAAGACGTGATTAATTGAAATAAGTTTCATATAGACAATTGACCACCCAAGTTGACTGGTGATTCACGAACGTTAAAACTTGTAAAAACTATATGATGATATATATATATATATATATATATATATATATATATATATATATATATATATATATATATATATATATATATATATATATGATTATATATATAGTTAACATGATATTATGATAAGTAAGTATCTCATTAGGTATTTTAACAATGAGTTATATACATAAAATTGAGTTTATTGAATTAAGAAACTCGAAACGATATATATAACGATTATAGTTATAACAACGTCTTACTAAATACATATGAATCATATTAAGATATTGATACACTATGTTTAATCATGATAAATGATAAGTAAACATGTCATTAAGTGTATTAACAATGAACTACATATGTAAAAACAAGACTACTAACTTAATGATTTCGAAACGAGACATTTATGTAACGATTATCGTTGTAACAACATTTAACTGTATATATATCATACTAAGATATATTAATATATCATAATATCATGATAATGTAATAATATAACATCTCTTTAGATATAATAAACAATGGGTTAACAACATTTAATAAGATCGTTAACCTAAAGGTTTCAAAACAACATATACATGTAACGACTAACGATGACTTAACGACTCAGTTAAAAAGTATATACATGTAGTGTTTTAATATGTATTCATACACTTTTGAAAGACTTCATGACACTTATCAAAATACTTCTACTTAACAAAAATTCATACAATTACATCCTCGTTCAGTTTCATCAACAATTCTACTCGTATGCACCCGTATTCGTACTCGTACAATACACAGCTTTTAGATGTATGTACTATTGGTATATACAATCTAATGATCAGCTCTTAGAAGCCTACATGTGGGAACCTAATACATGTGGGAACCATCATTTGGCAACTAGCATGAAATATCTCATAAAATTACAAAAATATTAGTAATCATTCATGACTTATTTACATGTAAACAAAATTACACATCCTTTATATCTAATCCATATACCAACGACCAAAAACACCTACAAACACTTTCATTCTTCAATTTTCTTCATCTAATTGATCTATCTCAAGTTCTATCTTCAAGTTCTAAGTGTTCTTCATAAATTCTATAAGTTCTAGTTTCATAAAATCAAGAATACTTCCAAGTTTGCTAGCTTACTTCCAATCTTGTAAAATGATCATCCAACCTCAAGAAATCTTTCTTATTTACAGTAATATATCTTTCTAATACAAGGTAATACTCATATTCAAACTTTGATTCAATTTCTATAACTATAACAATCTTATTTCGAGTGGAAACCTTACTTGAACTTGTTTTCGTGTCATGATTTTGCTTCAAGAACTTTCAAGCCATCCAAGGATCCTTTGAAGCTAGATCTACTTTTCTCATTTCCAGTCGGTTTATCCACAAAAACCGAGGTAGTAATGATGTTCATAACATCATTCGATTCATATATATAAAACTACCTTATTCGAAGGTTTAAACTTGAAATCACTAGAACATAGTTTAGTTAATTCTAAACTTGTTCGCAAACAAAAGTTAATCCTTCTAAATTGACTTTTAAAATCAACTAAACACATGTTCTATATCTATATTATATTCTAACTTAATGATTTAAACCCTGAAAACACGAAAAACACCGTAAAACCGGACATACGCCGTCGTAGTAACACCACGAGCTGTTTTGGGTTTGATAATTAAAAACTATGATAAACTTTGATTTAAAAGTTGTTCTTCTGGGAAAATGATTTTTATTATGAACATGAAACTATATCCAAAAATCATGGTTAAACTCAAAGTGGAAGTATGTTTTTCCAAATGGTCATCAAGACGTCGTTCTTTCGACTGAAATGACTACCTCTTACAAAAAAGACTTGTAACTTATATTTCCGACAATAAACCCATACTTTTTCTGTTTAGATTCATAAAATAGAGTTCAATATGAAACCATAGCAATTTGATTCACTCAAAACGGATTTAAAACGAAGAAGTTATGGGTAAAACAAGATTGGATATTTTTTGATTGTTGTAGCTACGGGAAATATTATAACAATGTTATACAAATCATATCCTAGCTAACTTGTATTGTATTATACATGTATTCTAATATATTATATAATCTTGGGATACCATAGACACGTATGCAAATGTTTTGACATATCATATCGACCCATCTATATATATTATTTGAAACAACCATAGACACTCTATATGCAGTAATGTTGGAGTTAGCTATACAGGGTTGAGGTTGATTCCAAAAATATATATACTTTGAGTTGTGATCTAGCCTGAGACGTGTATACACTGGGTCGTGGATTGGGTCAAGATAATATATATCAATTTATTTTCTGTACATCTAACTATGGACAACTAGTTGTAGGTTACTAACGAGGACATCTGACTTAATAAACTTAAAACATTAAAATGTATTAAAAATGTTGTAAATATATTTTGAACATACTTTGATATATATGTACATATTTGTTATAGGTTCGTGAATCGACCAGTGGCCAAGTCTTACTTCCCGACGAAGTAAAAATCTGTGAAAGTGAGTTATAGTCCCACTTTTAAAATCTAATATTTTGGGATGAGAATACATGCAAATTTATAAATATTTTACGAAATAGACACAAGTAAATGAAAGTACTTTATATGGGTGAATGATCAAAGCCGAATACGCCCTTTTTAACTTGGTAGCCTAAGAATTTGGGAACAGACCCCCAAATTGACGCGAATCCTAAAGATAGATCTATCGGGCCCAACAAGCCCCATTCTGGAATTTGGAATGCTTTAGTACTTCAAAATTATCATGTCCGATGGGTGTCCCGGAATGATGGGGATATTCTATATGCATCTTGTTAATGTCGGTTACCAGGTGTTCACCGTATGAATGATTTTTATCTTTATGTATGGGATGTATTGAAATATGAAATCTTGTGGTCTATTATTTCGATTGATAAATATATAGGTTTAACCTATAACTCTCCAACATTTTTGTTGACGTTTAAAGCATGTTTATTCTCAGGTGATTATTAAGAGCTTCCGCTGTTGCATACTAAAATAAGGACAAGATTTGGAGTCCATGCTTGTATGATATTATGTAAAAACTGCATTCAAGAAACTTATTTTTGATGTAATATATTCTTATTGCAAACCATTATGTAATGGTCGTGTGTAAACGGTATATTTTAGATTATCATTATTTGATAATCTACGTAATGCTTTTTAAACCTTTTTCGATAAAATAAAGGTTATGGTTGTTTTAAAAATGAATGCAGTCTTTGAAAAACATCTCATATAGAGGTCAAAACCTCGCGACGAAATCAATTAATATGGAACGTTTATAATCAATATGAACGGGACATTTCAGAATGAAGGTGTAATGAAGAAGTTAGAGAGAAAAATGAAAATTGGTGAATGTGTGTGTGTGTATAGGAAGGCAATGGGAGTGTAAAAGGGAGGAGACAAAAGTCTTTTTCTCATGCAATATTAAATGGATCCATGCAAAAGTGTCTACTTAAACTTGATGGTTAAGTTTGCATGTAATTAAGTGATTCTAATGACATGCATGGAAGCTTAATCTTGATTAAGTTTAATTAAGTGTAAGTAGTCACATAATCTTATGTTTAGGAGTTAATGGTTACTAGTTTGTTTAAATGATGTAAGTATCATTTTAATGTACATGTTCATGTATCACTTTGATCTTAAAAGATGTATTTTACATGCTACTTGACTTTAAGGTTTTTTTTATTTACTATAGTAAAGTACTTATTAAATTTATTTACATAAACTTATGTAATGGGCATATATAAAAATGTTATAGTCTTTTATTTGTTATCACCTTGTGAATTAAAGTTAGGGTGAAGGTAGTCGTTCTCTAAATGCTTACAAAATAACTATAAATCTCACAAAAGACTAAAAAGACTCAAGAAATCAAATTGATCATCGTGTCGAAACTTAAATCATTCAAGTTAGGTTAGGAAAAACCTAGTCGGAAAAATCCGGGTTGTCACAGTACTCACCCATTAAAGAAAATTTCGTGCCAAAATTTTAGGTAGTACTTGACTCGAGTGTTGAAACGGTGAGTGAGTTTTGGTTTCATATACACCCCTTTTGCAAAAAGGGTGACTCTAAAATCTCAATGAGCTATCAATAACTTTTGAGTTGGAGTTTTCTATGAATTCTCTGGTGAATTAGGGTTGTCTTTCGGACGGATCTCTTCTAATGAATGAATAGGTTCGTTGAAGAGATACTCCTTCAAGTTCAGTATTCGAAAGATATTGTGAATGCCGTTAGTTTCAGATGGCAGTTATCAATGACAAGTTATCGAATTTTTCTTATCCCAGTGTTCGTCAATGATGAGAATCTAATCACAATTGAGGGGGAATAATGAATCCTAATAAGGTTTCGATACCTAAAATCAATGTTTTAGAAATTTCCTCAATTTTTATCGATTTCTTAATATTCGATTTTAGATTTTATCACAGATCAGATACACGCGGAATTATAATTCATACTTTCATCTTTTCCTGAACTGATGGCGTAAATTTCCGTATAACTTATTACAATATAATTCCGTTAGTCAGACGTCATTATATTATAATGATTCATACATTCATTTCACCATCCCTTTTTAACAGATGATATCCTTGTCCTATGTTCAATTCACTTATGGTCTGAAGCCAAGAATGTTTTTCTAATCTTAACCGTATTCTAAGAGTTAGGATGAGTTTAGTTATCAGGCTTTCTACCAGATTGATTCTTTGAGTAAATCACTAGATCTTCGCGGCTGTTCAAGTGATTCGTAACTCGTCACAAGGTTCTCTGATTAGTACCTTCTCAACTCGCTTCTTTCATGAATTAATTGTTCGTACAGATATTATTGCGGGATACCCCTTCCTTGGGTACTATAGAGTTTTCAGATATGGAATTATGTTCAGCCTCATGTCACGATCCCTTTTGGGTTGCTAACGTTCTATCCTCTGTAAGAGAGATTCATACTTCCTTCTCGAAGCATGTGATCCTCACATTGCCATAGGGCTAGATAAGGCCATGTGAGATTATACCTTGAACTTATTTGATAGTTTGTTTAAAGTTGACCTGATGTCAGTCGAGTTAGGAATTTTTAATGGAGTAGTTGTCGATAAATTGAGCGGACATCACATGTGCGGAGAAATCAATTCGTATACCCCTCGAGAACGGTGATATGTTGGTGGTCACCGGTAAAAAGGTGCTGACTTTTAGAAATGATCCACTTTTATTCAAATAGTGTCATGAACACTCGTAGTCTTCGGTAGTTTAGGGGTAAAATCCATGGTAATCCTCTCATATTCCTATTATGGGATTTCGGTGCTTGTCCAGCAGAAAATTATGTAGGTTATAAGGGAAAGAAAATAGAATGAGGTGATAGTTTCCTTATCCTTGGGTGACAGTGGTGTAGTATTTACTGATCTTTGGATTATGGTTTTCCCTCTTTCCGTCTTCAACGGTCGAGGGTGCTAGAGTTTCGATTTTTAAATCCTTGGCGTTCATGTACCGATGGACAATGGTAGGTGGAAGTGGAAGATAAGTGTTGCGAGATGTGATATGAAGTGAATCTTGGCCATCTTTCGGGATGAGTATACCTGATGCAGTTCATTACGGTGACTAGGGCAGATTCCATAGGATAGTTTAGTCGAGTGTTTGATGAGAGAGATAGAATGCAGCTTCTTTAATCAGTATTTATCGGATTCCTCCTTCGAGGAACAATACTTGTTCATTTATGATTTGAGATCCTTGCTTCATTAAGTATCTCGTGTTTGATTAGGTGGAATCGTATATTATTGGTGGAATCCGGTTGAGTAGTAGTAATAGTTAGATCGGTTGCTTTTCCATGGAGTTGTTCACAACTATGAATAAATCAAACTATTGTTTAATAGTGGGTAATTATCATAGCCTTCACAGTATTACACGATCCTAAACTTGAGTGACACAATATGCAGATATCTCTTGACATCGTCCAAATTGTTTGGATATCTTCCTCGATGAATGGTGCGACTTACAACCATATGAGTAGTATGGTGATGCTGCAAGTGAGTGACGGGATTAACCGATATTGTGTTGGACATAACGGGAGTTGTTATCCTCGGATTTCCATTAATCAAGGATGTCGCTCATCCAATTCCACTTACGTGCGTCTAATTGACAATGAATGGTGGAAAGTATAGGCTTAGGGATGACTCAAATGATGAGTCATAATGGGGATATGAATTTCCATCCTTGGAATACTTATAGTTTAAAGTATTGAACGTATAAGCATAAGAGGTGGTCGGTGAATATTCGTTCACGCGGACTGGTAACAAGTGTTGGGGAGGTAGGGTAAACAACAAACAATAGTGGAGTATAAGTGGTAGATGATTATAATTATGAATCCTCAGAATCTCTCTCCGAATCTATTTTAAAAGACTCCTTTAGATAAGGAAACTACTTATACTAGAGACAAGCGTAGTCTCAGATCGTACGATAATGAGCGAGTCGACATACTTGTCGTCAAAATCAATAGAAATGATTGGTACGAACGAGGTCATCTAAGAGTTATCAGTTTCTTAAGGTCAGTCCAATATCTTAATATCATATAATGTAATCAAATAGTTCGAGTAAGAACATAAACTAATCCTGCCATAGTCTAGTCTCATTAATGTATCCTAACAAATCTGTCAGACTCACTAATGCAGATCCTAGATCCCTATGACATGGACTCTGATACGACTAATGAGACTAAAAAGATGCTTATACAATAGTGTGGAGACCTTTCCTAGCATGACGCATTTTGGGCCATGAGAAATCTGCAGTTAAGCGTGCTCAGGTGAGAGCACTACCAGGATAGGTGACCTCCTGGAAAGTGCTCGTCGTGTTTGGTCGCCAAGAAAAATCCATGTGCCTACGGGCAAAGCGGACACTATCATACTACGGGGAACGTGTTATCTAGGCTGGGCTATCACAGATGGTATCAGAGCCAAGCCCGGGACCAACGTGCACAGCGGGGACGCTGTGTCCCATTAGGGGGGATATGAACATCCGTGTTACATTCGTCCCACATCAGTTGGAGAGGGGAACGAAGCATGCCTTACAAGGGTGCGGAGACCTTTCCTAACATGACGCGTTTTGGGACCACAAGCGCAGCAGATTCCATGAGAACTCTGCAGTTAAGCGTGCTCAGGCGAGAGCACTACTATGATGGGTGACCTCCTGGGAAAGTGCTCGTCGTGTTTGGTCGCCAAGAAAAATCCGTGCGCCTACGGTCAAAGCAGACAATATCATGCTACGGGGAACGTGTTACCTGGGCTGAGCTATCACAATACCTTCCCACTTCCACTCGGGAATTTCAGGTTGCACCAAAAGTCTAGACAGTTTCTGATGTTCCGCTTTAACTTTAGCACAGGTTAAACATGTAGCCACATAAGTAGCCACATCAGCCTTCAAATTAGGCCACCAATATAACTCCTTGAGATCATGATACATCTTCCCCGAACCAGGGTGAATAGAGTATCTAGACTTATGAGCTTCATCTAAAACAAGTTGTCTTAAGTCACCAAATTTCGGAACCCAAAGAAATACCGCAAAATGTCGAGTACCATCTGTTCGTACCTCAAATTGTTTACTTAAGCCTTTGATCTTATCGTTTACAACATTCTCCTCCTTCAAGGCTTCTTGTTGCACCTCAAGAATATGCCTTGCGAGGTTTGTTCGAATTGTCATATTCAAGGCTCGAAACCTATGAGGTTCAATTCTCTCCTTTCGACTTAAAGCATCAGCTACAACATTGGTTTTTCCAAGATGATAAAGGAGTTCACAATCATAATTGTTCAACAACTCAACCCATCTTCATTGTCTCATGTTCAACTGTTTTTTTATCAAAGATATGTTGAAGACTCTTGTGATCAGTGTACATTGTGCATTTGACCCCATATAAGTAATGTCTCCAAATCTTGAGTGCGAACACAACAGCTCCCAATTCTAAATCATGGGTCATATAATTCTGTTCATGAATCTTCAATTGACGTGACGCGTAAGCAATGACTTTCTTTCGCTGCATAAGGACACAACCGAAACCTTGACGCGAAGCATCACAATAGATAACAAAATCATCATTACCTTCAGGTAGTGATAATATCGGTGCAGAAGTTAACATTTCTTTTAACGTTTAGAAAGCAGACTCTTGTTCACTTTTCCACTCGTACTTCTTCCCCTTATACGTTAAAGCAGTCAGAGGTTTCGTTACTCGTGAAAAATCTTGGATAAACCTTCTATAATAGCCTGCCAAACCTAAGAATTGGCGAATCTGAGTAGGAGTTTTCACAGTTTCCCACTTTTCAATTGCCTCAATTTTAGCAGGATCAACTTGGATTCCCTGTTTACTTACAACGTGCCCAAGGAATTGAACTTCTTTTAACCAGAATGCACACTTAGAAAACTTAGCATACAGTTATTCTTTTCTTAACAAATCAAGCACTAATTTCAAATGCTCTTCATGTTCTTGATCACTCTTGGAATAGATAAGAATATCATCGATGATAACGATAACGAACTTTTTCAGATAAGGACTACACACACGGTTCATGACGTCCATGAACACTGCAGGTGCGTTAGTCAATCCGAACGGCATAACTAGAAATTCATAATGACCATAACAGGTTCAGAAAGCGGTTTTCGGAATATCAGTTTCTTTAACGCGCAATTGGTGATAACCAGAACGGAGATCAATCTCAGAATAAACAGATGAACCTTGGAGCTAATCGAACAGATCATCAATTCTCGGAAGAGGATAACGGTTCTTAACAGTAAGCTTGTTCAACTCGCGATAATCAATGTATAATCGGAACGAACCATCTTTCTTCTTAACGAACAAAACAGGAGCTCCCCAAGGGGACGAACTGGGACGAATAAAACCTTTCTCTGATGACTCATGAAGTTGACATGATAATTATTGAAGTTCAGAAGGAGCAAGTCTATAAGGAGCACGTGCTATAGGAGCAGCACCGGGTACAAGATCAGTTTGAAATTCTACCTCAGGAAAATCTTTAACGACATGAACATCATCAATTTTCTTTTCTTCTTTATCAGCCTTTACTACATGGGCTAGAATAGAATGATAGCCTTTGGGAAGATATTTATGAACTTTCAAACACCAGATAAGATTCAACTGCTTGTATTTCTTATCTCGAAGATCATTAACGTTTCTCCATCTACTTGAAGAATACGAATGGGTTTACCAAGGAAAACAATCCCAACTCTATTCTTTGATAGCCAATCCTGACCAATCACGACATCAAATCTTCTTAGCTTTATTGGTATAAGGTCATCTTCAAATGACCTACCCGTTAAATTTAAAGCACAACTTCAAATTATTCATCTACCTTCGTCAATTTACCATTACTGTAAGGGTTCTACCGTACTAGTGCTAAACAACTTCGAAATCATAAAATCTTGAGAAGGAATGCACTATCATCGAAATCAGGATCCATGTGAGCCTCTATAGCTGAGATAAATATTGTCCTATCACGAGCAAGTCCAGTGTTTATTCTATTTAAGCACTTGTTCTTTAAGTGTCTAGGGCGTTCGAATCTATAACAAATTTCCATGGTTAACGAATCTTCAATAAAAGTCCTTCTTGTATAGTCCTTGGCTACGTGGTCATTCTTTCTCAAATCTCCGACACACCATCATTCAAATACACAAGTAGTGTTACTAGAATTTTCTTTGATTCACTTTCTATTCCTCATGAAACAATATTGAAACTTCAATATGATTTACCGAAATATAATCACGTTGGTCAAGCGTCATTATATTACACTAATTCATACTTCCATTTCAATATCACCCCATAAGGTCAGGATACGTGATCAACTTCGATTTTCTACAATATTTTCTCTAAACGATTTCTTAAACAGTGTGCTAAGGATAGCACGAAAAGACAAAAATATCAAGAGTAATGAATATGAATAATGAGGTCATATAAATGTATTTGAAATATCAAGACTCTTTAAAAGTCAAGAGCGACGTTTTTCAGTTCGCAAACCAAAGCACAAAGGCACAAAGGCACGTAATATAACAAGAGTGTTAAATACATAAATATAATAGCTGACATTGGAATGCCGAGCATTCTAGAGTTCATGAATGACATCTCAGGTAATATAACACAGACGTTACATTCATAACCATAATAGATGACATAGAAATGTCGAGAATTTCAGAAGTCAAGAGTCACATTCTTTGGTTTCACTAACCGAGGTGGTTTTATAAAAATATACTCGCATGAGTCTGAGAATACGTTTAATCAAAATGGGAGTTCCTCCCGGAGTCAGAACATAAGAGAGATGTATGAATATGATAACGATATTCGTAATTTTATTATACAAATAATCACATATAATATAACATGCCAACCCAAAACCACAAGCAGGGATAAAATGATGATGATAGATAAATAGATGATATAAATAGAAATAAACCATTCATAACTGAAATGTAAATAAGTCATAACAAAATCCACAGTAAAACACGGTACATCTCATAAGAATATGAAATAAGGAAATAAGTCCGTGAAATAAACAAATCATCATTCATTACATCCCCTCACTTCTTCCTCGAACGAGTACAGGGAGAGGGGCCATCATTCTTCTTAGACTCGTCTAGAGCTGCCTCGAGACTTGATATCCTTCCCTCGTACTGTGAAAAATGCTCTGCACACCACTCAACTAGTGCTTCAAGCTTTCCTTCTAACTTACACGTGTACTCAATCCATGCTGCCACCAGCTCTTGTAACAGTTTGGTCGCTTCCGGATGTCGTGTAACCCTTAGGATCTCGCTAATAGCATCAACACGATCACTTAAAAACCGGTTCCTGTTGGTGTGAATCCTCTCTTAGGTGGTGATGTAGTCAGGACCGTTAGGTGCTTTCCATTCTTGAGTTAGCTGATTCCTCAAAACTTGACATCTAGCATGACAGCACAAGCACGAGAATAAAGAAAGATAAGATAAGAAGTAATCACGGTTAGTCACTACATGTATATATATATATATATATATATATATATATATATATATACATATATATATATATACATATATATATATACACACATATATATACATAAATGTATATATATATATGTATATATACACATATATATACATATATGTATATATATATATATGTATATATACACATATATATACATATATGTATATATATATATATGTATATATATATATATATATGTATATATATATATATATATATATATATATATATATATATATATATATATATATATATATATATATATAGTAGAGATAATGTTAAGATCTAACTTATAATAAATCAGGTAATGTTCGTTTAATGCATAATAATGCTATAATGATAAAAAGGTCAGGCTGTAGACTAGACTCGAATGCACCCTATTGACCCAGGGTTGACCACATTATGACCGCCTAGTTCCCTACAACCAACACTCTGATACCAACTGTGATAACAGTTGGGGTAGAAACCCATCCAGTGCCTTTTCTGCAAACAGGGTGACCACTGAGCGTACCTCAGACACTGATTTTACAGCCCGCGTTTCCGCCATTGCCAACCCTAGAAAGGAACCGCAAGGGCTAAGAGCCAATGCTTCATCACAGGTTACACTGTGAGAACCCCCTCTACGATTAACCCACCAAGAATGGACGCGGTTCAAACCTGGCTCTGATACCAACTGTGACGACCCGCCAAGTACCCTTAAGGGCTCCGTCACTTAGTCCCACAACTTGATCATAAATCTAAATGAATTTAATAAATAACATTTCATTCTTTTTTTAAAAAATGATTTCCTATAAAGGAAACCTGTAATCAATGTAAGTTTAGAAAAAAAACCTAACATACGTAAATATAAAAAGTTGACCAAAAACCATGTCAACAAACACCCACAATTTAATGTAATAAAATAGAATGCAAGTTTTAAATGTTTAACAAAATCTGCCAAAACAAATGCAGACCCTCTAAGCACAGCAGAATACGAAAGCAATCAAGTACCTGAGAAAAACATGCGAGTAAACTGTCAACAAAAATGTTGAGTGAATTATAGGTTTAAAATAACGTATAAGATTTAGACCACAAGATTTCAAATGGTAGAAAACATAAAAATATTATTCATTAACCCGTGAGCCACCTGGTAACCACTTAACCATTCATTACCCTTAACATACAACAATATACACTGAACAGGTGTATCTTCAAAAATTAAGAAATACTAATACATTCCGATAAACATGGATATTCCTTCTTGGAGTTCGATGGATTGAATTTGGTTATGGGTGGATGGTGTTCCTATAAACGGCAATCAGAAAATTATAGTTAGGGTGATCTTAATTTCTACTCTTTGGAATATTTGGAGGCTTCGAAACAGCATTGTCTTTAATGATACTAAGTTTCGAAAGTGTCATGTTTGTGATAGCATTATTGCTCCTAGTTTTAATTGGTTGTATGCTAGGTACAATAAGAGTAGGGTAAATTGGACGGTGTGCCTACAAGACCCACTGAACGCTTTGTAATTCCTTTTTGCTTCTAGCTCCTCGCTAGTCGCT
Organism: Rutidosis leptorrhynchoides; assembly: GCF_046630445.1. Lineage (NCBI taxonomy): Eukaryota > Viridiplantae > Streptophyta > Magnoliopsida > Asterales > Asteraceae > Rutidosis > Rutidosis leptorrhynchoides. The sequence continues at coordinate 479,217,894 of NC_092333.1, read as the reverse complement.
CTTAATATATCTTTTTGCTGCCGTTCAAAAAAAAAAAAAACTAATACATTCCGATTATAAATTGCTAGCGCGACTAGCATGAAATAAGGCTGTCAAGTCCGATAAATCTATCCATAGGATTCGCTTTCACCAGTAGAAACTATTGATTACAATTACCAGATTAGGGAATATCTTCGTTCAACTCACAGTGAATAATTTAAATTAATTTCCACTTGTGTCTAAAATGTAAAACAAAAGTTGCATGTAATATCATCCCAAAAAAATACTTTAAAATAGTATGAAAATGGGGACTATAATTCACCTTAAGAAAATGAAGCAAAAAGGAAACAGGTATGCGAACAGTAAAGGTAAATGATCAAGAATGATCACAACTCCGACCTAAAAATAAAGCAGGTCGATATAAATAACTAACTTAGGTCAAGTCTTCGTATGTTAACCATAGTACTTATTGTAGTAAAGAAAAGAACATCAATCGGTATAATTCGGTATGATTAGGACATCTTATAATGCGTACTTTCTATTTTTAGTAAGTTTCCATTTTTGGAAATTTTCTATTTTTGGAAAGTTTCCTTATTTAAATTGTTCTCTTAAATAGATTGTTTCTATATTTAGAAAAGTCAACAAAAGTCAACTGAAAGTCAAAGTCATCCGAAGGTTAAAGTCAACTCAAGTGAACCTTGGTCAAACTTAGTCAACCATGAAGTTTAAAGTGTAAATCATATTAATAATATAAGTTATAATATTATTTAAAATAATCTTTGTATAAACTTGTCTTATCATAAGTTTAATTAAATTAAATTGAATTATAAAGTTAATATAAGTTTAAATGATATAATAGATATAACATAAGTAATTAATTAATTAATTAAATATTAGTCATATCATAAGTATTTTGTTATAATTATTAAACCATAAGTATTTAATAATTAATTTGTGTCATAAATAATTAATAACTAAGTCTTAGAATAAATAAATAATTAATTTTTATTATAAGTCTTGATCTAATAAATCTTATATCATAAGTTTTATACTTAACATCAGTCTTCCAGTAATAATAATTATATTATTAAATCGTAAGATTAATTATAGGAATAGTTAAATCATAATATAAATATTAAATGATATAATAAATGTATATCATAAGTAATAATTAATAATAATTACTATTATAACCTAAGTAATTTAATAATAATGAAAATCATTATTTATATAACCTAAGTTCAATTTCATTAACATAAGTTTCATTAAAATTTCATCGGGTCATATCTTGAGGCTCGGGTGTCTGTTTTTGACGAATATTATATATATCCTCGTCTAACAAACCATCCCGACACCTTGGGATGCTCAAGAACATCTCAATTCAGTTCAAAAAGTCGTGATGAACTGTAACAACCCAAACCAAATCACGTTCGAACCCCCTTAAAATATCACAAAAAAAAGTTTTCTGTTGCACAGCTATTGGCGCAGCGCGCCAAGATCCCGTGCGGCTCGCAGAAGGGCCTGGACAGACTGCTGTCCCAAAAAGTTAAAAACATGAAAATGTTTGACCACTTCCCCACGTATTTAGGCAAAACACTTTTAACAACACATTCATATATGTAAAACTAACACGTTCCATTAATAAAAAGGGTTTTACGAAGCAGGGCCCACATCGACTCAATTTACCCTTTAAGTACAAAATACAAGTTTTCGACCACGAGACTTTTAATACAAAATAAAGCCGAGCATGGCGACTGGGGATACGCTACCCAATCCTAATCAATCCAAAAGCAAGCCTTCTAAAGCAACTACGCAAGTCCACTAGTCCCACGCTTACCCGAGCCACCGCATCCATGCAAATCTATAAAAAGGTAAACAATGAGAGGGTAAGCTAACGCTTAGTGAGTGATAACATACTACATACATATATATGTATAAAATGGACACGCCACACAAATATCAAATACCGCATACCGAAGCATCCATGTATAAGGCAACTACACTAAGCATACCGTACGATCTCTAAGCAACAAACTAAAGATATCAACAAAGTATAAGTTCACCAACGATGATGTGAACAACGCCAAATAAGCTACACCCGGAGGGTTAGCTACAACACAACGATACATTAATATACATAGAACAATATATAAACGAATAAGGTTAACCCCTTAACCCATTACCGAATACCAAAACTCCACCATGAAGATTGGCCGAACTACACGAGCCTTAGTAATCCGAAACCACACGAGATTACCATCTTCAAAGACAACATCGAGGTTGGCCGAACTACACGAGCCTTAGTAATCTGAAACCACACGAGATTACTACCTCATTAAGATGACTGAACTACATGCGTCATCATGAATCCGAACTACACGTGATTCACTTCTCCAATACTAAAACCCACAGTCACGGGATTATAAAATCCACCACATCGGGGTTATCCAAAACCATATCACAATACATGTGATAACGTACACACAAGTGTACACCTCGCCAAAAGGAGGTCAACCAAAATGCACAACCGTGCCAATTGAACCTATACACAAGTCCATCAAAACCACCTATATGTGAAGTGAGCTCTATAACCGAGAACCACTTCACCTGACCCGCACCCATCCTACACATACATATGCACATAGGATATTAACACTCACCTTGTCGCCTTGATGAATGCTACCGAAAAATCCGCAACCCGTCAATGGAAAGTACCTATTCCATTATCACAAATATAACAACATACTTAGAGTGGATTTACAAACCAAGCCAAAATAACACTTAGTGCAATTTCGACCCAAATGCACTTTCAAGCACAAACCGTGCCCAAACTAACCAACATTCACTAACGCAAGTGAAAATGGTCCTAATAAGCCAATTAAACCCAAACACAAGTGTTAAACATTTATCGTTCTCAAAATCGTCTATAAACCCTAATTTTGACCCATAAAGTCAAAATCTCACCAATTTAAGTTTTGACACCAAAACATAGTTAACTCGGTTTTATACTTCAACTTAATCCATTTTAAGTTTATAAACCTCTTCGAATCGACATTCGGGTCATAATCATCAACAAACCCTAATTTTGACTCTAGTCAAAATTAGTCAACCACAAGAACCATAAAGGTCTCCAAAGCATCAATAATCACTAATACTAGTGATTATACACCATTCTCAAGTCTTAAACATGGTTAAATCATTAACCAACCCAAAACCCGCCTTTAACACTTATAAACGTGAATCTTGGTGTTAATCTTCAATTAACAACTAAATGGGTTCCATCTATGAATCATATAATCAAAAGCTCCAAATTTGAATGATGAACACAAAAAAGAAATTCGGAGTTAGAGCTTACCACTAGTATCACCGTGTAGCTAAGAACGAGGAGAACAAACTTGTCTACTACGCCAAAGATCAATACCCGCTTCTTCCTTTCCAAAAATCCCTTTGAATCAAATGGGTGTTTGAGTTCTTGAGAGAAATATGAAAAGAAAAGGAAAAAGAAATGAATAAATGAAATGGGTGAATGAGGTTAAGTCCACAAATCTGGCTTAAACGCGAAAAGACCGAAATGCCCTTTTTAAAACTCTAAAATAACAAAGGAGTCTGCCAGCGACCATTTGCGCGGCGCGCGACTGGGCAGAATCAGAATCCAGGGTCTTACAACTCTCCCCCACTTAAAATCGATCACGTCCTCGTGATCTTCACCACTTAACCAAATGGACACCACTCCACGGTCCTCAAACATAAGTCCCAACCGACTTTCCTAAGCAATTCTTCCCAATGAATCGCCTTCAGCAACTAAATCGTCACCCGCAATTTATCAAATCCACAATCCGAGCACTAAAGCCATGCTCATTCCCTAACATCGGGAAAACTTATCCAATCTCGTACCGAGATATCAATCCCTTAGCGTACCCTTACTGAGTACAACGCTAAAAGCAACCAAGTCTTAACCTAAGGTCAACAACCCGAAACGATGAAGACCGAACCAAACGAACCCTTACGGATAACACTTACCACTAAACATCCCTTGTAGTGCGCAATACGACCAATACGCAACTACCGTAACATCGTAAACAAACGGCTAAAACCGATAGCGCCCAAAACGACTATGGAAATGCTGATCCCAAGGTGTACAAAATCGACTATCGTCACTCCCGTAACAACATGTGAGCGAAACACGGCTATCGCATCACTCAACACACAACATGGTCCTCACGACCCCACCATCGGCGTATAAAACAACCGATAGTTCCCACAACATGGTCCTTACGACCCCATCATTGGTGTATCAAAAAACCAATAGATCACACGACATGGTCCTTACGACCCCACCATTGGTGTATAAAATGACCAATAGATCAAACATCATGGTCCTTACGACCCCACCATCGGTGTATAAAACAACCGACAGATCACACAACACGAAGGCTGGCCGAAAACACACACACCTTAGTGAATCCGAACTACACGTGACTCACTACCTTCACCACAACAACACTCGAGATTGGCCGAACTACACGTGCCTTAGTGAACCCGAACTACACGAGAGTCACTATCCCGGAGGAATGACCGAACTACACGAGTCATTTGTGAATTCGAACTACACGAGACTCACTCCTCAATACAATGACCGAAACTACACGAGTCATTTGTGAATCCGAACTACACGAGATTCACTTCCACAATAAGTTGACCGAAACCACACGCATCATCGTGAATCCAAAACCACACGCGATCCACTACCATGATGAAGTCAGCGGACCCCGAAGGTCATGCTTCACCAATCTCAACACCGGATGAAGTCAGCGGACCCCGAAAGTCATGCTTCACCGATATAACACCACGCTCATGATGAAGTCAGCGAACCCCGAAAGTCATGCTCCACCAATCACGTACTACCATGATGAAGTCAGCGGACCCCGAAGGTCATGCTTCATCAATCAACGCCCTTTTGGTATCGAACAACGAGTAGCGTAACATCGCGCTCTACTACGCCATAGTGAATCCTAACAGATACCACTAACCATTCACACAATCGAGCAAGAACCGCCTATATCAAACATAGGTACCCAAAAATAGTTCTCTAAAAGAGAATCCGATACACACATCCCTTAACCGAGGGATTTCACCCTGCTCGCCCAACACGTCCATTATCTCTCAACGAGATTTACCACATTACCACCTCGGTGATAATTTAAATCCAAACCATAAGTACAATCTAACTGAAATTGTTCTCTACCACACATCGACCAAAACTAGGTCCCAACACAATTTTCGGATCTACTAAAAACGTCATCCGAAATCTCATACTAGAACTTCCTCGTGCAGGAGTGTAACTCCCCCACTTAGAACTACTTTCCGTAACCGCATCTTGTACAACCGTACAATGCTACCAAAGGTAGACTTTACCAACAATTGGGTTCACACGACCCATCACCATATCTTGCTCCAACCTTGAGCATACTAAGAATCTTAACCTATCCTTAAACATTTGGAACGAAAAGTGTACCACAATTACACAAACTATACCCTCGCAATCATCCAATTGCTACAGTTTGTCAACTTCACCTAGTCACTCATGTACTTAAGGGTTTCACCTCGGTACCCTATGTACAATGTAACCACAATACAATCGGAGCCGAACACCACGCTAGTAGGTATAAAAGAGGCACCTAATGTCGCGTCATAAAGACTCCATTACCAACCTACATCGAGACTTTAAACACTCGATCTCAAGGGTTCCAACCACCCGACGAACCTCACGGTTCATCCATTTCAACACAAAAGCGAACACGCGCTTAACAACCGATACCGAAACCCATTTCCATGGCTTGGTAGAAACATTTCCCAAACACTAAGGAATGCTTGGTTGCACCAAGTCTTATGCCCTTCGCCCGACAATCAAACGTCACCATAGGGTACTTCCATTAGGAACGTCACCCATAACAACAATATGCATAACACAAGGCATTTAATAAATCTCAAATTCAAGCGGCACTTAATAAATAATCAAAGGACATATTTATTAAAATGAAACGTACCTTAACGTCTCCTTGCCACACCCGTCCCCGCTAACTTGGGACATTCCGGCTTACGATGTCCTTCTTCTCGGCAATTGAAGCACACCATACCATCACCCTTTGGTACCGGACATTCTCACGACTTGTGACCCCTCACGCCATAATTGTAACATCTAGACGTACTAGCATCCGGTATACTCGTCTGCGTACCACCCGTGCTCACACTCGGACCCTTAGTCCTCTTACTCGGAGCACCATACGAAACTACCCTTCTCTCACTTGATGGTTCACCCTTCTTTGATCGTGAATACGACTCGAAACCTCTAGCTAAGTCGAATAACTCCGCAAACGATTTCGCTTGACCCCGGCTAATTTTACTCTTCAAGTCGTCATTCAAGGTCCGATAGAAATCCCCCATCAACAATCGATCATTCCCCAAATACTCTGGGCAGAAACGAGCCTTCGCCATAAAGGTCGTCTTGAGTGTATTCAAATCCATAGAACCTTGTTGCAAATTTCATAACTCATTACGCATTTTCGACAAGTCGGCTGAAGTCCGGAACTCCTCGAAGAATTCCTTCTTAAACTCGTCCCACGATAACGCCATAAACGTTTTACCACCGGCAAGATCAATCTTACCATCCAACCAATCCCTCGCCCTACCCCGCAACAAACTCGTAGCGAGTCTTGTCTTTTTCTCGGGAGGGCAATTAATAGTACGAAAACACCCTTCGACATCCGAGATTCAAGTTGGGCTTATCAGAGAATCCGGTTTCCCGTCATACATCGGGGGTTTAGTCCTCATGAAGCTCTTAAGACAACGCTCCATTTCACCACTACTTTGAAGTTCGGAATACTTCCTATCCATTTCTTCTCGAAACGCACTCATTTGCTCCGCAACGGCGGCCGCAACTCTAGCGTTAATCTCAGCGTTGTTCGTCTCGATCCCACTTCCCGTCGCCATTCTAAGGAATGCAAAGCGATTAGATCACGAACGTATAAAACCACACACGCAACACCGCCCCATCTTGCTAAACACTCGTCGTACATCACTTGTTAGACACGATTTGCACCCGTAATAAGGTTTGCAAGTCCTTATTAAGCACACATGCCGTATCGACTTGTTAGTACAACGACCGTCTCGCTCGATGCTATAAACAAACACAAACGAAATTCTACGCGATATAAACACACGCGAGAATTATCATCACAACACAATCATATATTAATAATATCCGCATTACTAATATAAACGTTAGTCACCCTATAAACAAGGCACTAACTAAACCCATTCCGACCCGTAATCCTACAAGTCCCACAACAAATTAAGCACACACAAAAGTCTAAGTCTAGGCACCTATCTCAAGTCACCTAAATCCCTTAGACCATGCTCTGATACCACTTGTAACAACCCAAACCAAACCACGTTCGAACCCGTTTAAAATATCACAAAAAAAAATTTCTGTTGCACAGCTATTGGCGCGGCGCACCAAGACCCCGCGCGGCGCGCAGAAGGGCCTGGACAGACTGCTGTACCAAAAAGTTAAAAACATGAAAATGTTTGACCACTTCCCGATGTATTTAGGCAAAATGCTTTTAACAACACATTCATATATGTAAAACTAACACATTCCATTAATAAAAAGGGTTTTACGAAGTGGGGCCCACATCGACCCAATTTACCCTTTAAGTACAAAATACAAGTTTTTGTCCACGAGACTTTTAATACAAAATAAAGCCGAGCATGGCGACTGGGGATACGCTACCCAATCCTAATCAATCTAAAAGCAAGCCTTCTAAAGCAACTACGCAAGTCCACTAGTCCCACGCTTACCCGAGCTACCGCATCCATGCAAATCTATAAAAAGGTAAACAACGAGAGGGTAAGCTAATGCTTAGTGAGTGATAACATACTACATACATATATATGTATAAAATGGACACGCGACACAAATATCAAATACCGCATACTGAAGCATCCATGTATAAGGCAACTACACTAAGCATACCGTACGATCTCTAAGCAACAAGCTAAAGATATCAACAAATTATAAGTTCACCAACGACGATGTGAACAACGCCAAATAAGCTACACCGGAGGGTTAGCTACAATACAACGATACATTAATATACATAGAACAATATATAAACGAATAAGGTTAACCCCTTAACCCATTACCGAATACCAAAACTCCACTATGAAGATTGGCCGAACTACACGAGCCTTAGTAATCAAAAAACACACGAGATTACCATCTTCAAAGACAACATCGAGGTTGTCCAAACTACACGAGCCTTAGTAATCCGAAACCACACGAGATTACTACCTCAATAAGATGATCGAACTACACGCGTCATCATGAATCCGAACTACACGCGATTCACTTCTCCAATATCAAAACCCACAGTCACGGGATTATAAAATCCACCACATCGGGGTTATCCAAAACCACATCACAATACATGTGATAACGTACACACAAGTGTACACCTCGCCAAAAAGAGGTCAACCAAAATGCACAACCGTGCCAATTGAACCTATACACAAGTCCATCAAAACCACCTATATGTGAAGTGAGCTCTATAACTGAGAACCACTTCACCCGACCCGTACCCATCCTACACATACATATGCACATAGGATATTAACACTCACCTTGTCGCCTTGATGAATGCTACCGAAAAATCCGCAACCCGTCAATGGAAAGTACCTATTCCATTATCACAAATATAACAACACACTTAGAGTGGATTTACAAACCAACCCAAAACAACACTTAGTGCAATTTCGACCCAAATGCACTTTCAAGCACAAACCGTGCCCAAACTAACCAACATTCACTAATGCAAGTGAAAATGGTCCTAATAAGCCAATTAAACCCAAACACAAGTGTTAAACACTTATCGTTCTCAAAATCGTCCATAAACCCTAATTTTGACCCATAAAGTCAAAATCTCACCAATTTCAAGTTTTGACACCAGAACATAGTTAACTCGGTTTTATACTTCAACTTAATCCATTTTAAGTTTATAAACCTCATCGAATCGACATTCGGCTCATAATCATCAACAAACCCTAATTTTGACTATAGTTAAAATTAGTCAACCACAAGAACCCTAAAGATCTCCAAATCATCAATAATCACTAATACTAGTGATTATACACCATTCTCAAGTCTTAAACATGGTTAAATCATTAACCAACCCAAAATCTGCCTTTAACACTAATAAACCCGAATATTGGTGTTAATCTTCAATTAACAACTAAATGGGTTCCATCTATGAATCATAAAATCAAAAGCCCCAAATTTGAATGATGAACACAAAAACGAAATTTGGAGTTAGAGCTTACCACTAGTATCACCGTGTAACTAAAAACGAGGAGAACAAACTTGTCTACTACGCCAAAGATCAATACCCGCTTCTTCCTTTCCAAAAATCCCTTTGAATCAAATGGGTGTTTGAGGTCTTGAGAGAAATATGAAAAGAAAAGGAAAAATAAATGAATAAATGAAATGGGTGGATGAGGTTAAGTCCACAAATCTGGCTCAAACGCGAAAAGACCGAAATTCCCTTTTTAAAACTCTAAAATAACAAAGGAGTCTGCCAGTGACCATTTGCGCGGCGCGCCATGACCCCGCGCGGCGCGCGACTGGGCAGAATCAGAATCTAGGGTCTTACATGAACAGCCATAAACCAAGCATTACTTTAATTCGTGGGTCGAATTTTGATGACCCGAACATGAAAGTTCATCCAATCATGAATCCTAACCCAATGGTACACCCCAAAATATCAGATTATGGTCTCAAAGTCGGACCAAAACCTGATTTCACAAATTAATACATTTCAATCTTTACAAAACCTTAAATCAAGCATAGATTTTGATCTGTAACTCGAAACAAGATGAATACTGTAACGACCCAACCCGTTATCCAACCGAAAACGTAACAATTTTTTTTTTAACCAGTTCATCTGGACGGCATCCAGTTATCTGGATTGCGTCCAGTTGTGAAGGCCAGGATGGTGTCCAAAAAATCTGGACGACGTCCAAATGGCCTTCCAACTGCTGTCCAAAATGCCCATTTCACGAGAACGAAAAACACGTTTCCCCACACTTTTAAATGAAACAAAATATCACAACACTTCATATTAAGTAAAACTAAGAAGTTTACACTATTAAACAAGTTTTACGACATCGGGCCCACATCGGCCGTTTTACGAAATACATACAAAAATACGAGTTTCGACCCAAATGAGTTTAAGTTCCAAACAACTACGAGCATGATGTTTGGGGATAAACTACCCAATCCTAGGTCGAATCCAAAAGTAATCCAAACAAGCATCAAAAGGGAAATCATCTAATCCCGAGCATGCCCTTGCCACGTTCGCCTCCGAACCTAAAAATGTAAACAACGAGAGGGTAAGCTAATGCTTAGTGAATGCAATACTTATACGCATGCATACATAATTCAATCACTTGCATACACCTATACAAACAACACAATATCATTAGCAAACCGCAATAAACATATAATCGTACGTACAACAAGTCAACACTAATAGTATAGAGATCTCAACAATAATACGTGCCAACAACAAAATACGCACAATGCTAGTGAAACTTACACACCCCAACATACACAATGTCGATATTCGACTCGATGGTGGCCGACGAAGAACGGTAGGTCAAATACGTTAACCACTCACCATCCATCGCAACGTGTACGTGGCTGACGAAGAGCGGTAGGTCAAATACGTTAACCACTCACCACTACACACCATGAGGCCGACGAAAAGTGCAACCGAAACGTTAACACTTACCTCAATCACAAGGATGCCTGACGAAAAGTGGGACAGCTTACCATCCTACGATAAGTAGCCAACGAAGAGCGGATCCCCAAACGATAACACTCACTACTTACCCCAACACACATATGTGGCCGACGAAGAGCGATAGGTCAAACATTAATCACTCGCCACATAACCAAACATACACATGTGACCGACGAAGAGTGATAGGTCAAGCATTAATCACTCGTCACATAACCAAACGCACACATGTAGCCGACGAAGAGTGATATGTCAACCATTAATCACTCACTACATAACCAAACACACACATGTGACCAACGAAGAGCGATAGGTCAAACATTAATCACTCGTCACATGCCTCACCTCCAACCGTGGTCGATAAAGAGTTATTCCTTCCGGATATCACTCACCACATATCGCAACTAAATATAGCCAACGAAGAGCTATCCATACGGATATCACTCACTATATTTTCCAACCCAATTGTGGTCCCTGAAAAGTGAATCCTAACCGAGGTCACTTACCACGCCGCACACAAGCAACCAAATTATATACATAAACGTATAAATATTCCACTCACATCGATTACTTGAAAAGCAATCCCACTTGAGCTCCTAAACGTCCAAATGCAAATCACCTAAGTAATTTACAAACAAATAAGCTAAACACTCTAGCTTATGCCCAAAACACCAATAAGTGCAATATTGACCCATTTGCACTTACTTCCACTTTGACTAAGTCAAATCTCACCCGAATACCTCCATAATCACAATCGACTAGTGATTAGATTCCAACAACTCATTTCACTCAAGGTTTCATCATTAAAACACATTACTTGCAACATTTGACACAAAACTCATTTTGACCCAATCTAAAAGTCAAAACACCCATTTTGCAAGCTTACACCACTAATCCGTTATAGTCTAAGTTAACTAGTGATTTCACACCCAAACAAGATTATCAACTAATCAATCTCATCATCCAACCCAAAACCCACCAACAATGGTCATCAACACCATTTACTCGCTTAAACACCCATTTATCAACTAGTGGGTCTTATTCAAGAACACACAATCAAAACCCTAACTTGGAACTCAAATCTAACAAATGAAATTCGTAGTTAGAACTTACCAATACTACCACAACGTAGCCGAGAACGAAAGGAAAAACTTTAAAACCCGAGCTTTCGATCGATTCAAGCTCCTTCTTCCCCAAATCTCCAAATCTTTCTCTAGAATCACTCTCTCTCTCTCTCTCTAAGAATGAAGTGGGAGTGTTTGTGGATGTGAAAAGTGATCCAAAACTGAATTCCAACTGATAATATGGCTACAAATCTGGCTCCAAGTGAAAAGACACAAATACCCCTCTTAATATAACAAAACTGCACAGCTGGCCCGCCAGTTCATCTGGACGGCGTCCAATAATCTGGACGGCATCCAGTCTTTCTTTACTGGACGGCGTCCCACCATCTGGACGGTGTCCCATTCAACTGCACAAGACTGAAACTGAAACAGGGTCTTATAACTCTCCCCCACTTAAATTGGATCAAGTCCCCGTGATCCTTGCCACTTTAACAACAAGACCCACGCTCTTTGGTCCTTTGACATACGTCTCACTCGATGTTTACCACCAATTCCATCAAATTCGAAGATTTCATACAACTCCTAGTTACCCTTCCGATTTAAATCATCATCCGTGATTTACCAAATCTACCAAACCGAGCACTAAGTCTCGCTTCATTCCCAAACCGGAACGAACTCATTCCTTGATCGCATGACAAACACATGTTAACATTCCAAATCTCGTACCGAGTTAGCATTCCCTTTAGCGTACCCTTATCATGTACATCGCTAAAGTAACAACACACTAATAATATGGCCAACAAACATCACAATGGGGCGGACGAAAAGTGAATCCTCACGATTGGATACCACTTGCCCCACATTCTTACGCGTACGTGGCCGACGAAAAGCGGTAGATCAAACGTTAACCACTTACCGCTACGCAACAAGAGGCCGACAAAAAGCGCATCCTTACGGATCACACTTACCTCTCCTCACACATGGCCAAACAAAAGCGATTCCTAACATAAAATGCATTCCACACACCAATAAGTAGCCGACGAAAAGCAAATCCTAACGGATAACACTTACTACTTATCGCACTCCAACCGTGGCCAACGAAAAGTGAATCCTCGCAATTGGGTAACACTTGCCACAATACATACAAACAAACTAAGTATATACGCCTACTTAGAATCATTCCACTCGACTTGGAATCTCCCGCACACGAAATCATACGTATGCACAAACATCGCTATCACGATTGCACAAAACATAACCTATATCACACATAGGTTCAAGAATACAATTCTCCAAAAGAGAATTTGGCACACCATCCCTCAACTACAGGACCTTTCCTTTCTCACGAGCCCGCCCATTTGTCTCTTAATGAGCTCAACCACATTACCACCTCAAGTAGTAATTCACATCCAAACCAATAAATACAATTTAACCAAAATTGTACTTTACCACAAATCGACCAAATCTAGGCCCCGACACAACTCCGGATCTACCACGAGTATTATTCGAAATTTTACACTAAAACCTCCTCGTATGGGAGTGTAACTCCCCCACTTGGAACTACGTTCCATAACCACATCACCATGGTAACATCATCCCGCGATAGTTACCACTCTCCAAAATACGTGACCAATCTATCCCTCGGTCGTAGTACACGAATTCTCAAGAATTCATTTCACACATTAGAAATTGATGTTCACCGTCACCCGTTGGCATCATTTAAGCAACGACAAAAAGCCAACACAACACGCACCTTGTACAACCGTATAATGCTACCAAAAGGTAGACTTTTCTAACCATTGGGTTCACACGACCCATCACCACGTCATGCTCCAACCTTGAGCATGTAGTGACCCGAACTTTTCCATGTTTATATATATTAAATGAAATTGATATTTATATGATTAAGTGTTTCCAACATGTTAAGCAATTAAACTTGTTAAGACTTGATTAATTGAAATAGGTTTTATATAGACAATTGACCACCCAAGTTGACCGGTGATTCATGAACGTTAAAACTTGTAAAAACTATATGATGTCATATATATGTCATATAAAACTTGTAAAAACAATGGGTTAACAACACTTAACAGGATCGTTAACCTAAAGGCTTCAAAACAACACTTACATGTAACGACTAACGATGACTTAACGACTCAGTTAAAATGTATATACATGTAGTGTTTTAATATATATTCATACACTTTTGAAAGACTTCAAGACACTTAACAAAATACTTCTACTTAACAAAAATGCTTACAATTACATCCTCGTTCAGTTTCATCAACAATTCTACTCGTATGTACCCGTATTCGTACTCGTACAATATACAGCTTTTAGATGTATGTACTATTGGTATATACACTCCAATGATCAGCTCTTAGCAGCCCTTGTGAGTCACTTAACACATGTGGGAACTGTAGTGACCCGAACTTTTCCATGTATATATATATTATTTGAGATTGATATTTACATGATTAAATGTTTCCAACATGTTAAGCAATCAAACTTGTTAAGACTTGATTAATTGAAATATGTTTCATATAGACAATTGACCACCCAAGTTAACCGGTGATTCACGGACGTTAAAACTTGTAAAAACTATATGATGACATGTATATGGATATATATATAGTTAACATGATACTATGATAAGTAAACATATCATTAAGTATATTAACAATGAACTACATATGTAAAAACAAGACTACTAACTTAATGATTTTTAAACGAGACATATATGTAACGATTATCATTGTAAAGACATTTAATGTATATATATCATATTAAGAGATATTCATACATGATAATATCATGATAATATAATAATTTAAAATCTCATTTGATATTATAAACATTGGGTTAACAACATTTAACAAGATTGTTAACCTAAAGGTTTCAAAACAACACTTACATGTAACGACTAACGATGACTTAACGACTCAGTTAAAATGTATATACATGTAGTGTTTTAATATGTATTTATACACTTTTGAAAGACTTCAATACACTTATCAAAATACCTCTACTTAACAAAAATTCTTACAATTACATCCTCGTTCAGTTTCATCAACAATTCTACTCGTATGCATCTGTATTCGTACTCGTACAATACACAGCTTTTAGATGTATGTACTATTGGTATATACACTCCAATGATCAGCTCTTAGCAGCCCATGTGAGTCACCTAACACATTTGGGAACCATCATTTGGCAACTAGCAAGAAATATCTCATAAAATTACAAAAATATGAGTAATCATTCATGACTTATTTACATGAAAACAAAATTACATATCCTTTATATCTAATCCATACACCAACGATCAAAAATACCTACAAACACTTTCATTCTTCAATTTTCTTCATCTAATTGATCTCTCTCAAGTTCTATCTTCAAGTTCTAAGTGTTCTTCATAAATTTTACAAGTTCTAGTTACATAAAATCAAGAATACTTTCAAGTTTGCTAGCTCACTTCCAATCTTGTAAGGTGATCATCCAACCTCAAGAAATCTTTGTTTCTTACAGTAGGTTATCATTCTAATACAAGGTAATAATCATATTCAAACTTTGGTTCAATTTCTATAACTATAACAATCTTATTTCAAGTGATGATCTTACTTGAACTTGTTTTCGTGTCATGATTCTGCTTCAAGAACTTCGAGCCATCCAAGGATCCGTTGAAGCTAGATCCATTTTTCTCTTTTCCAGTAGGTTTATCCAAGGAACTTAAGGTAGTAATGATGTTCATAACATCATTCGATTCATACATATAAAGCTATCTTATTCGAAGGTTTAAACTTGTAATCACTAGAACATAGTTTAGTTAATTCTAAACTTGTTCGCAAACAAAAGTTAATCCTTCTAACTTGACTTTTAAAATCAACTAAACATATGTTCTATATCTATATGATATGCTAACTTAATGATTTAAAACCTGGAAACACGAAAAACACCGTAAAACCGGATTTACGCCGTCGTAGTAACACCGCGGGCTGTTTTGGGTTAGTTAATTAAAAACTATGATAAACTTTGATTTAAAAGTTGTAATTCTGAGAAAATGATTTTTATTATGAACATGAAACTATATCCAAAAATTATGGTTAAACTCAAAGTTGAAGTATGTTTTCTAAAATGGTCATCTAGACGTCGTTCTTTCGACTGAAATGACTACCTTTACAAAAACGACTTGTAACTTATTTTTACGACTATAAACCTATACTTTTTCTATTTAGATTCATAAAATAGAGTTCAATATGAAACCATAGCAATTTGATTCACTCAAAACGGATTTAAAATGAAGAAGTTATGGGTAAAACAAGATTGGATAATTTTTCTCATTTTAGCTACGTGAAAATTGGTAACAAATCTATTCCAACCATAACTTAATCAACTTGTATTGTATATTATGTAATCTTGAGATACCATAGACACGTATACAATGTTTCGACCTATCATGTCGACACATCTATATATATTTCGGAATAACCATAGACACTCTATATTTGAATGTTGGAGTTAGCTATACAGGGTTGAGGTTGATTCCAAAATATATATAGTTTGAGTTGTGATCAATACTGAGATACGTATACACTGGGTCGTGGATTGATTCAAGATAATATTTATCGATTTATTTCTGTACATCTAACTGTGGACAACTTGTTGTAGGTTACTAACTAGGACAGCTGACTTAATAAACTTAAAACATCAAAATATATTAAAAGTGTTGTAAATATATTTTGAACATACTTTGATATATATGTATATATTGTTATAGGTTCGTGAATCAACCAGTGGCAAAGTCTTACTTCCCGACGAAGTAAAAATCTGTGAAAGCGAGTTATAGTCCCACTTTTAAAATCTAATATTTTTGGGATGAGAATACATGCAGGTTTTATAAATGATTTACAAAATAGACACAAGTACGTGAAACTACATTCTATGGTTGAATTATCGAAATCGAATATGCCCCTTTTTATTAAGTCTGGTAATCTAAGAATTAGGAAACAGACACCCTAATTGACGCGAATCCTAAAGATAGATCTATTGGGCCTAACAAACCCCATCCAAAGTACCGGATGCTTTAGTACTTCGAAATTTATATCATATCCGAAGGGTGTCCCGGAATGATGGGGATATTCTTATATATGCATCTTGTTAATGTCGGTTACCAGGTGTTCACCATATGAATGACTTTTATCTCTATGTATGGGATGTGTATTGAAATATGAAATCTTGTGGTCTATTATTATGATTTGATATATATAGGTTAAACCTATAACTCACCAACATTTTTGTTGACGTTTTAAGCATGTTTATTCTCAGGTGATTATTAAGAGCTTCCGCTGTCACATACTTAAATAAGGACGAGATTTGGAGTCCATGCTTGTATGATATTGTGTAAAAACTGCATTCAAGAAACTTATTTTGTTGTAACATATTTGTATTGTAAACCATTATGTAATGGTTGTGTGTAAACAGGATATTTTAGATTATCATTATTTGATAATCTACGTAAAGCTTTTTAAACCTTTATTGATGAAATAAAGGTTATGGTTTGTTTTAAAATGAATGCAGTCTTTGAAAAACGTCTCATATAGAGGTCAAAACCTCGCAACGAAATCAATTAATATGGAACGTTTTTAATCAATAAGAACGGGACATTTCAGTTGGTATCCGAGCGTTGGTCTTAGAGAACCAGAATTTTGCATTAGTGTGTCTTATCAAGTTTGTTAGGATGCATTAGTGAGTCTGGACTTCGACCGTGTTTACTTGAAAAATGATTGCTTAACAAATTTTGTTGGAAACTATATATTTTTAACATGTGAATATTATGTGATATATTAATCTCTTAACGCGTTTGATATTATGTGATAGATGTCTACCTCTAGAACAAGTCCCATTGACTCACCTAATAATAATGAAGAGTCAAATGTAAATTGGAATGATTCGTGGACTGATTCACAAGTTCCCGAAGAGGAACCGGAAGAAGAGTCGGAACCGGAAGAAGAATCGGAACCGGAAGAAGAATCGGAACCAGATGAAGAAATAGAACCGGCGGGGGAAATAATAAAACGGTTAAGTAAAAGAAAATCCTCAACCAACCGACCAAGGTTAATTATGGTCAATGGTGTTTCCGCCAAGGAAGCAAAATATTGGGAGGATTACCAATTCTCCGATGAATCGGATTCCGACGAGAATTCCGATGATGTTATAGAAATTACCCCAACTGAATTTAAAAAGGCAAAAGAAAATAATAAGGGAAAGGGCATAAAAATAGAGAAATCTAATTCCAACCCCGATGAACTTTATATGTATCGTCAACCCCCGAAGTCCTTAAGTTGTAACAATGACCCGGGAACCTCTAAACCACCAGGTTTTTCTAAACCAATGTGGAAAATGACGGCTCGTATTAGGGGAACATCATATATCCCTAGAAACTTGGCAAAACGAACCAAAACAGAAGAAGAAGAAACAAGCGAGTCGGAATAAGATAGTTGTATTCGTGTGGTGTAATATATGTAATATAGTGTGCTTATGCTTTATGATATATGTAAAAATTGCTTGTATTAATAAGTATTTTTTTTATGAATCTAACTCTTGTCTATTTTACAGTATAAAAACACAAAATGGATAGACAACCCAATATTTTAAGAGACCTACCCGGAGACATGATTGATGAAATCTTGTCTAGAGTCGGTCAGAATTCTTCGGCACAACTATTTAAGGCGAGATCAGTTTGTAAGACATTCGAAGAACGTTCCAAGAATGCCATGGTTTATAAAAGGCTTTCGTTCGAAAGATGGGGGATATCACATTGGGAAATCCATAAGTTACGATGTGTTTACTTTGACCCATATATTGCGGGGAACCCAAATGCTATTTTACGCAATGGGTTAAGAAATTATTTTGACTCAATATATCCGAATATTGGACTTCGTGATTTAGAAAAAGCGGCTAACATGCAACATAAAGAAGCATGTTATGCTTACGGATTAGTAATGTTCGCTTCTCACCAAAGTGAGAACAAGAACATTGGGCTACAACTATTAAACAAAACGTTCCCACAAGTGACGGAGTCGGTAATTGGGGTAAGAAATGAGGTTTTTAGATTGTTACGGGACTGTTGGACATTACGTAACCCTCGTCCATTTGACGACGTTACAACACGCTGTCTTATCAACGGCCATAACGGTTATGTTCCACAAGACCAAGGATGGGAAGTAATCCTAGTAAAACCAGAATGCATGACTTGTTTCTGGACGTATGAATTACGTGTCTTTATTGCCTTTGCTGAACGACTTGTGTACTAGCTAGAATTATCTTCACAACCATCTTGTATCAAATTTATTGTGTGCTATATTCATGCTATATGTAAAATAAGCGGTATTGTAAGTTTGTAAAATATTGTGTAAAAGTTTGAACGCGAAATATTATTATAATCAGTTTTTCATATAGAATTGTAGTAGTTGAATTGTATATTAGCTACTAAGTATGAACTTAACGGGTAGGTACTACCCGAATTTAAACTTATAAAACGCTAATATGAAGAAAAAGCTTTTATAAATGAGTTCATATTATGCTACGAAATACTATTAACTACTCTTAATATTCTGTATGATTAACTTGTTCCATTTGATAATTTTGAAGGAAATGGCACCGACTACTCGACACACCGTGAATATGAATGAAGAGGAATTCCGTACTTTTCTAGCTTCAAACATAGCCGCAGTACAGGCTGCGCTACATACCAACAATAACCTTGGATCTAGCAGTACAGGAAATCATGTAGGATGCACCTACAAAGAATTCACTGCCTGCAAACCATTGGAATTTGATGGAACCGAAGGACCGATCGGATTGAAACGGTGGACCGAGAAGGTCGAATCGGTGTTTTCCATAAGTAAGTGTACTGAAGAGGACAAAGTAAAGTACGCTACGCATACCTTCACAGGTTCTGCGTTAACATGGTGGAATACCTATCTAGAGCAAGTGGGACAAGACGATGCGTACGCACTACCGTGGTCAGCATTCAAGCACTTGATGAACGAGAAGTACCGTCCCAGAACCGAGGTCAATAAGCTCAAGACAGAACTTAGAGGGTTACGAACCCAAGGATTTGATATTAGCACGTACGAAAGACGATTCACAGAATTGTACCTATTGTGTCCGGGAGCATTCGAAGATGAGGAAGAGAAGATCGACGCGTTTGTGAAAGGATTACCGAAAAGAATCCAAGAAGATATAAGTTCACACGAGCCCGCCTCCATACAACAGGCATGTAGAATGGCTCACAAACTAGTGAACCAGATTGAAGAAAGGATTAAAGAACAGACTGCTGAAGAGGCCAATGTGAAGCAAGTGAAAAGAAAGTGGGAGGAAAACGGTGATAAGACTCACCAATACAACAACAACAGCAATTACAACAATAATCGCAACAATTATCCCAACAATCGCAACATCAATCGCAACTACAACAAACGGCCCAATAACAACAACAACAGCAACTACAACAATCATCCCAATAACAATAATAACCGCAACAACAACAACAATCAGAAGCAGCTATGACAAAGGTGTGAAAAGTATCACTCGGGGTTCTGCACCAAATTTTGCAACAAGTGTAAAAGAAATGGTCATAGCGCGGCGAAGTGTGAGGTCTACGGACCAGGGGTTAATAGAACGAAAGGAACAAATGGTGTCGGAACGAGTAATGGCGGAGCAAGTAGTGTCGGAGCAAGTTATGCCAATGTAGTTTGTTATAAATGTGGAAAACCGGGCCACATTATTAGAAATTGCCCGAACCAGGAGAATACGAATGGACAAGGCCGCGGAAGAGTTTTCAATATTAATGCGGCAGAGGCACAGGAAGACCCGGAGCTTGTTACGGGTACGTTTCTTATTGACAATAAATCTGCTTACGTTTTATTTGATTCGGGTGCGGATAGAAGCTATATGAGTAGAGATTTTTGTGCTAAATTAAGTTGTCCATTGACGCCTTTGGATAGTAAATTTTTACTCGAATTAGCAAATGGTAAATTAATTTCAGCAGATAATATATGTCGGAATCGAGAAATTAAACTGGTTAGTGAAACATTTAAGATTGACTTGATACCAGTAGAGTTAGGAAGTTTTGATGTGATAATCGGTATGGACTGGTTGAAAGAAGTGAAAGCAGAGATCGTTTGTTACAAAAATGCAATTTGCATTATACGAGAAAAAGGAAAACCCTTAATGGTGTACGGAGAAAAGGGCAACACGAAGATACATCTTATTAGTAATTTGAAGGCACAAAAACTAATAAGAAAAGGTTGCTATGCTGTTCTAGCACACGTCGAGAAAATACAAACTGAAGAAAAGAGCATCAATGATGTTCCCGTCGCAAAAGAATTTCCCGATGTATTTCCGAAAGAATTACCGGGATTACCCCCACATCGATCCGTTGAATTTCAAATAGATTTTGTACCAGGAGCTGCACCAATAGCTCGTGCTCCTTACAGACTCGCACCCAGCGAGATGAAAGAACTGCAAAGCCAATTACAAGAACTTTTAGAGCGTGGTTTCATTCGACCAAGCACGTCACCGTGGGGAGCTCCTGTTTTGTTTGTCAAGAAGAAAGATGGTACATTCAGGTTGTGTATCGACTACCGAGAGTTGAACAAACTTACCATCAAGAACCGCTACCCACTACCGAGAATCGACGAATTATTTGATCAACTACAAGGCTCGTCTGTTTATTCAAAGATTGACTTACGTTCCGGGTATCATCAAATGCGGGTGAAAGAAGATGATATTCCAAAGACTGCTTTCAGAACACGTTACGGTCATTACGAGTTTATGGTCATGCCGTTTGGTTTAACTAATGCACCAGCTGTGTTCATGGACCTTATGAACCGAGTGTGTGGACCATACCTTGACAAGTTTGTCATTGTTTTCATTGATGACATACTTATTTACTCAAAGAATGACCAAGAACACGGTGAACATTTGAGAAAGGTGTTAGAAGTATTGAGGAAGGAAGAATTGTACGCTAAGTTTTCAAAGTGTGCATTTTGGTTGGAAGAAGTTCAATTCCTCGGTCACATAGTGAACAAAGAAGGTATTAAGGTGGATCCGGCAAAGATAGAAACTGTTGAAAAGTGGGAAACCCCGAAAACTCCAAAACACATACGCCAGTTTTTAGGACTAGCTGGTTACTACAGAAGGTTCATCCAAGACTTTTCCAGAATAGCAAAACCCTTGACTGCATTAACGCATAAAGGGAAGAAATTTAAATGGAATGATGAACAAGAGAAAGCGTTTCAGTTATTGAAGAAAAAGCTAACTACGGCACCTATATTGTCATTGCCTGAAGGGAATGATGATTTTTTGATTTATTGTGACGCATCAAAGCAAGGTCTCGGTTGTGTATTAATGCAACGAACGAAGGTGATTGCTTATGCGTCTAGACAATTGAAGATTCACGAACAAAATTATACAACGCATGATTTGGAATTAGGAGCGGTTGTTTTTGCATTAAAGACTTGGAGGCACTACTTATATGGGGTCAAAAGTATTATATATACCGACCACAAAAGTCTTCAACACATATTTAATCAGAAACAACAGAATATGAGGCAGCGTAGGTGGATTGAATTATTGAATGATTACGACTTTGAGATTCGTTACCACCCGGGAAAGGCAAATGTGGTAGCCGATGCCTTGAGCAGGAAGGACAGAGAACCCATTCGAGTAAAATCTATGAATATAATGATTCATAATAACCTTACTACTCAAATAAAGGAGGCGCAACAAGGAGTTTTAAAAGAGGGAAATTTAAAGGATGAAATACCCAAAGGATCGGAGAAGCATCTTAATATTCGGGAAGACGGAACCCGGTATAGGGCTGAAAGGATTTGGGTACCAAAATTTGGAGATATGAGAGAAATGGTACTTAGAGAAGCTCATAAAACCAGATACTCAATACATCCTGGAACGGGGAAGATGTACAAGGATCTCAAGAAATATTTTTGGTGGCCGAGTATGAAAGCCGATGTTGCTAAATATGTAGGAGAATGTTTGACGTGTTCTAAGGTAAAAGCTGAGCATCAGAAACCATTAGGTCTACTTCAACAACCCGAAATCCCGGAATGGAAATGGGAAAACATTACCATGGATTTCATCACTAAATTGCCAAGGACTGCAATTGGTTTTGATACTATTTGGGTAATAGTTGATCGTCTCACTAAATCAGCACACTTCCTGCCAATAAGAGAAGATGACAAGATGGAGAAGTTAGCACGACTGTATTTGAAGGAAGTCGTCTCCAGACATGGAATACCAATCTCTATTATATCTGATAGGGATGACAGATTTATTTCAAGATTCTGGCAGACATTACAGCAAGCATTAGGAACTCGTCTAGACATGAGTACTGCATATCATCCACAAACTGATGGGCAGAGCGAAAGGACGATACAAACGCTTGAAGACATGCTACGAGCATGTGTTATTGATTTCGGAAACAGTTGGGATCGACATCTACCGTTAGCAGAATTTTCCTACAACAACAGCTACCATTCAAGCATTGCGATGGCGCCGTTTGAAGCACTTTATGGTAGAAAGTGCAGGTCTCCGATTTTTTGGAGTGAAGTGGGGGATAGACAGATTACGGGTCCGGAGATTATACAAGAAACTACCGAGAAGATCATCCAAATTCAACAATGGTTGAAAACCGCCCAAAGTCGACAAAAGAACTACGCTGACATTAAAAGAAAAGATATAGAATTTGAAATTGGAGAGATGGTCATGCTTAAAGTTGCACCTTGGAAAGGCGTTGTTCGATTTGGTAAACGAGGGAAATTAAATCCAAGGTATATTGGACCATTCAAGATTATTGATCGTGTCGGACCAGTAGCTTACCGACTTGAGTTACCTCAACAACTCGCGGCTGTACATAACACTTTCCACGTCTCGAATTTGAAGAAATGTTTTGCTAAAGAAGATCTCACTATTCTGTTAGATGAAATCCAAATCAACGAAAAACTTCAATTCATCGAAGAACCCGTCGAAATAATGGATCGTGAGGTTAAAAGACTTAAGCAAAACAAGATACCAATTGTTAAGGTTCGATGGAATGCTCGTAGAGGACCCGAGTTCACCTGGGAGCGTGAAGATCAGATGAAGAAGAAATACCCGCATCTATTTCCAGAAGATTCGTCAACACCTTCAACAGCTTAAAATTTCGGGATGAAATTTATTTAACGGGTAGGTACTGTAGTGACCCGAACTTTTCCATGTATATATATATTAATTGAGATTGATATTTACATGATTAAATGTTTCCAACATGTTAAGCAATCAAACTTGTTAAGACTTGATTAATTGAAATATGTTTCATATAGACAATTGACCACCCAAGTTGACCGGTGATTCACGAACGTTAAAACTTGTAAAAACTATATGATGACATGTATATGGATATATATATAGTTAACATGATACTATGATAAGTAAACATATCATTAAGTATATTAACAATGAACTACATATGTAAAAACAAGACTACTAACTTAATGATTTTTAAACGAGACATATATGTAACGATTATCATTGTAAAGACATTTAATGTATATATATCATATTAATAGATATTCATACATGATAATATCATGATAATATAATAATTTAAAATCTCATTTGATATTATAAACATTGGGTTAACAACATTTAACAAGATCGTTAACCTAAAGGTTTCAAAACAACACTTACATGTAACGACTAACGATGACTTAACGACTCAGTTAAAATGTATATACATGTAGTGTTTTAATATGTATTTATACACTTTTGAAAGACTTCAATACACTTATCAAAATACTTCTACTTAACAAAAATGCTTACAATTACATCCTCGTTCAGTTTCATCAACAATTCTACTCGTATGCATCTGTATTCGTACTCGTACAATACACAGCTTTTAGATGTATGTACTATTGGTATATACACTCCAATGATCAGCTCTTAGCAGCACATGTGAGTCACCTAACACATGTGGGAACCATCATTTGGCAACTAGCATGAAATATCTCATAAAATTACAAAAATATGAGTAATCATTCATGACTTATTTACATGAAAACAAAATTACATATCCTTTATATCTAATCCATACATCAAAAACCAAAAACACCTACAAACACTTTCATTCTTCAATTTTCTTCATCTAATTGATCTCTCTCAAGTTCTATCTTCAAGTTCTAAGTGTTCTTCATAAATTTTACAAGTTCTTGTTACATAAAATCAAGAATACTTTCAAGTTTGCTAGCTCACTTCCAATCTTGTAAGGTGATCATCCAACCTCAAGAAATCTTTGTTTCTTATAGTAGGTTATCATTCTAATACAAGGTAATAATCATATTCAAACTTTGGTTCAATTTCTATAACTATAACAATCTTATTTCAAGTGATGATCTTACTTGAACTTGTTTTCGTGTCATGATTCTGCTTCAAGAACTTCGAGCCATCCAAGGATCCGTTGAAGCTAGATCCATTTTTCTCTTTTACAGTAGGTTTATCCAAGGAACTTAAGGTAGTAATGATGTTCATAACATCATTCGATTCATACATATAAAGCTATCTTATTCGAAGGTTTAAACTTGTAATCACTAGAACATAGTTTAGTTAATTCTAAACTTGTTCGTAAACAAAAGTTAATCCTTCTAACTTGACTTTTAAAATCAACTAAACATATGTTCTATATCTATATGATATGCTAACTTAATGATTTAAAACCTGGAAACACGAAAAACATCGTAAAACCGGATTTACGCCGTCGTAGTAACACCGCGGGCTGTTTTGGGTTAGTTAATTAAAAACTATGATAAACTTTGATTTAAAAGTTGTTATTCTGAGAAAATGATTTTCATTATGAACATGAAACTATATCCAAAAATTATGGTTAAACTCAAAGTGGAAGTATGTTTTCTAAAATAGTCATCTAGACGTCGTTCTTTCGACTGAAATGACTACCTTTACAAAAATGACTTGTAACTTATTTTTACGACTATAAACCTATACTTTTTCTGTTTAGATTCATAAAATAGAGTTCAATATGAAACCATAGCAATTTGATTCACTCAAAACGGATTTAAAATGAAGAAGTTATGGGTAAAACAAGATTGGATAATTTTTCTCATTTTAGCTACGTGAAAATTGGTAACAAATCTATTCCAACCATAACTTAATCAACTTGTATTGTATATTATGTAATCTTGAGATACCATAGACACGTATACAATGTTTCGACCTATCATGTCGACACATCTATATATATTTCGGAACAACCATAGACACTCTATATGTGAATGTTGGAGTTAGCTATACAGGGTTGAGGTTGATTCCAAAATATATATAGTTTGAGTTGTGATCAATACTGAGATACGTATACACTGGGTCGTGGATTGATTCAAGATAATATTTATCGATTTATTTCTGTACATCTAACTGTGGACAACTAGTTGTAGGTTACTAACGAGGACAGCTGACTTAATAAACTTAAAACATTAAAATATATTAAAAGTGTTGTAAATATATTTTGAACATACTTTGATATATATGTATATATTGTTATAGGTTCGTGAATCAACCAGTGGCCAAGTCTTACTTCCCGACGAAGTAAAAATCTGTGAAAGTGAGTTATAGTCCCACTTTTAAAATCTAATATTTTTGGGATGAGAATACATGCAGGTTTTATAAATGATTTACAAAATAGACACAAGTACGTGAAACTACATTCTATGGTTGAATTATCGAAATCGAATATGCCCCTTTTTATTAAGTCTGGTAATCTAAGAATTAGGGAACAGACACCCTAATTGACGCGAATCCTAAAGATAGATCTATTGGGCCTAACAAACCCCATCCAAAGTACCGGATGCTTTAGTACTTCGAAATTTATATCATATCCGAAGGGTGTCCCGGAATGATGGGGATATTCTTATATATGCATCTTGTTAATGTCGGTTACCAGGTGTTCACCATATGAATGACTTTTATCTCTATGTATGGGATGTGTATTGAAATATGAAATCTTGTGGTCTATTATTATGATTTGATATATATAGGTTAAACCTATAACTCACCAACATTTTTGTTGACGTTTTAAGCATGTTTATTCTCAGGTGATTATTAAGAGCTTCCGCTGTCACATACTTAAATAAGGACGAGATTTGGAGTCCATGCTTGTATGATATTGTGTAAAAACTGCATTCAAGAAACTTATTTTATTGTAACATATTTGTATTGTAAACCATTATGTAATGGTTGTGTGTAAACAGGATATTTTAGATTATCATTATTTGATAATCTACGTAAAGCTTTTTAAACCTTTATTGATGAAATAAAGGTTATGGTTTGTTTTAAAATGAATGCAGTCTTTGAAAAACGTCTCATATAGAGGTCAAAACCTCGCAACGAAATCAATTAATATGGAACGTTTTTAATCAATAAGAACGGGACATTTCAGGAACCATCATTTGGCAACTAGCATGAAATATCTCATAAAATTACAAAAATATTAGTAATCATTCATGACTTATTTACATGTAAACAAAATTACACATCCTTCATATCTAATCCATATACCAACGACCAAAAACACCTACAAATACTTTCATTCTTCAAATTTCTTCATCAAATTGATCTCTCTTAAGTTCTATCTTCAAGTTCTAAGTGTTCTTCATAAATTCTATACGTTCTAGTTTCATAAAATCAAGAATACTTCCAAGTTTGCTAGCTTACTTCCAATCTTGTAAAGTGATCATCCAACCTCAAGAAATCTTTCTTATTTACAGTAAGATATCTTTCTAATACAAGGTAATACTCATATTCAAACTTTGATTCAATTTCTATAACTATAACAATCTTATTTCGAGTGGAAATCTTACTTGAACTTGTTTTCGTGTCATGATTCTGCTTCAAGAACTTTCAAGCCATCCAAGGATCCTTTGAAGCTAGATCTATTTTTCTCATTTCCAGTAGGTTTATCCACAAAACCTGAGATAGTAATGATTTTCATAACATCATTCGATTCATATATATAAAACTACCTTATTCGAAGGTTTAAACTTGAAATCACTAGAACATAGTTTAGTTAATTCTAAACTTGTTCGCAAACAAAAGTTAATCCTTCTAGCTTGACTTTTAAAATCAACTAGACACATGTTCTATATCTATATGATATGCTAACTTAATGATTTAAAACCTGAAAACACTAAAAACACCGTAAAACTGGATATACGCCGTCGTAGTAACACAGCGGGCTGTTTTGGGTTAGTTAATTAAAAACTATGATAAACTTTGATTTAAAAGTTTTTCTTCTGAGAAATTAATTTTTCTTTTGAACATGAAACTATATCCAAAAATCATGATTAAACTCAAAGTGGAAGTATGTTTTCCAAAATGGTCATCTAGACGTCGTTCTTTCGACTGAAATGACTACCTTTACAAAAATGACGTGTAACCCGTATTTTCAACTATAAACTTATACTTTTTATGTATATATTCATAAACTTAAGTTCAATATGAAACCATAGCAATTGGATTCACTCAAAACGGATTTAAAACGAAAAAGTTATGGGTAAAACAAGATTGGATATTTTTACTTGTTGTAGCTATGTGAAAATTGGTAACAAATCTATATTAATCATATCCTAGCTAACTTATATTGTATAATACATATATTCTAATATATTATGTAATCTTGGGATACCATAGACACGTATGAAAATATTTTGACATATCATATCGACCCATCAATATATATTATTTGGAACAACCATAGACACTCTATATGCAGTAATGTTGGAGTTAGCTATACAGGGTTGAGGTTGATTCCAAAAATATATATATACTTTGAGTTGTGATCTAGCCTGAGACGTGTATACACTGGGTCGTGGATTGGGTCAAGATAATATATATCAATTTATTTCTATACATCTAACTATGGACAACTAGTTGTAGGTTACTAACGAGGACAGCTGACTTAATAAACTTAAAACATTAAAACGTATTAGAAATGTTGTAAATATATTTTAAACATACTTTGATATATATGTACATATTTGTTATAAGTTCGTGAATCGACCAGTGGCCAAGTCTTACTTCCCGACAAAGTAAAAATCTGTGAAAGTGAGTTATAGTCCCACTTTTAAAATCTAATATTTTTGGGATGAGAATACATGCAGCTTTATAAATGTTTTACAAAATAGACACAAGTACATGAAACTACTTTCTATGGTTGAACGATCGAAGCCGAATATGCCCCTTTTACTTGGTAACCTAAGAATTAGTAAACCAGTCTACTAATTGACGTGAATCCTAAAGATAGATCTATTGGGCCCAACAAACCCCATCCGTTGTAGCGGATGCTTTAGTACTTTGAGTTTTTATATCATGTCAGATGGATGTCCCAGAATGATGGGGATATTCTTATATGCATCTTGTTAATGTCGGTTACCAGGTGTTCACCGTATGAATGATTTTTATCTCTATGTATGGGATGTATTGAAATATGAAATCTTGTGGTCTATTATTATGATTTGATAATATATAGGTTAAACCTATAACTCACCAACATTTTTGTTGACGTTTTAAGCATGTTTATTCTCAGGTTGAAAGGACCCGTCCTAATCCATCTGGACGAATACATTACATTTGGTTACATCGCGAGGTACTTGACCTCTATATGATACATTTTACAGACGTTGCATTCGTTTTTAAAAGACAAACTTCCATTACATAGAAAGCTGATGACATGCATACCATTTCATAATATTTCCAATTATAATTGACTTAATAATAATCTTGATGAACTCAACGACTCGAATGCAACGTCTTTTGAAATATGTCATGAATGACTCCAAGTAATATCTCTAAAATGAGCAAATGCACAGCGGAAGATTTCTTTCATACCTGAGATTAAACATGCTTTAAAGTGTCAACCAAAAGGTTGGTGAGTTCATTAGTTTATCATAAACATTCATTTCCATCATTTTAATAGACCACAAGATTTTCAGTTCTCATAAATATACGTCCCATGCATAGAGACAAAAATATCATTCATATGGATTGAACACCTGGTAACCGACATTAACAAGATGCATATAAGAATATCCCCTATCATTCCGGAAAATCCTTCGGACATGATATAAAACAACATCAAAGTACTAAAGCATCCGGTACTTTGGATGGGGTTCGTTAGGCCCAATAGATCTATCTTTAGGATTCACATCAATTAGGGGTGCACTAATTCTAAAAATTAGTGATGTTCCCTAATTTTTAGGCTACCAAACAAAAAGGGGCATATTCGGCTTCGATCATTCAACCATATAATGTAGTTTCGATTACTTGTGTCTATTTCGTAAAACATTTATAAAAGCGCATGCATTCTCAGTCCCAAAAATATATATTGCAAAAGCATTTAAAAAGGGAGCAAATGAAACTCACATTACTGTATTTTGTAGTAAAAATACATGTGACGACATTGAACAAGTGTAAGGTTGGCCTCGGATTCACGAACCTATATCATGTGTATCTATATTAACACATATAATGGTAATCGAACAAATTTATATATATATTATATCTTAGTTTATATGTTATATGTATTTAATTTGTATATATTTAAAATGATTAATATTTATACATGTAGATATCTTAATATGTATATTAGTATTTTATCAATAATTTGTTATTTGTAATATTAAAAAAAAAAATGTTAATATGTTTAGTAAATAATTATATGTAATATAAGTATAACATTTATTTGTTATAAAAAATAATAATAAAAATGATAATTAAAATAACAATGATAATTAAAATAGTAATGATAATAATAATGATAGTTTTTAATAATAATGTAAATTAATAATAATAATATTAAAATTAATAATGTATTTATATAAAAATCATTTCAATAATAATAATAATAATAATAATAATAATAATAATAATAATAATAATAATAATAATAATAATAATAATAATAATAATAATAATAATACTAAGTAATAAATAAACTACCTCAGAGAAGTAGTCCTTAAAAAAAATGCCCAAGTCCGGGTTTGAACCCGCGACCTCACACTAATTGGAAACACGCTCAAACCACTCCACTGCCCATACATTTCTATTTAAATTCGTGACCCAAATTTATTTAACCCGATTATGCTCAAATGGAAGCCCAACTAGTTAGCCCAAGAAGGACTCATTTGGTCCGATTCCTTGGTTAGCCCACGATTTATTCAAGAAACAAAACCCTTGAGTGCTTCAGTCCTCAACAGACACCAACAGAACTCACCCTCATCATCGTTGTGATTTTATGTACAAAATCATCACCTTAATCACGATCCTTATCTACTAACATCACCCTCATCATCACCAATATATCATCTATCTTCATTTCATCATTATCATGTCATCATTTTCATGATCATTATACTTAATATCCTATATCATAATCATCAGCCATCTAACCGTATTCTTGGCCAAAAGAATGTAACCCAAACAAAAAAATATGGTAGTTCATCCATTCCTTTAGCAGCCCAATTGACGCATGGTCCAACAACTAAAGTGTATCATCAACCCAATCAAGCATAAACACACATGAATCTTGGTCTAAACCACAAGTACACGACCCAAACAAAAAATATATATATATATATATATATATATATATATATATATATATATATATATATATATATATATATATATATATATATATATATATATCGGCCTAATGTTGGAAACCGGAAGAGAAATGAACTCAAAAGCCTTCAATCTTTTATTCACTTATAATATTCATACATTTATCCTCATGTGGTCGTCTGTTTAAGAAACCCCCAACCGAAAGTATCATTCATTTACATCTTTGCTTTATAACTTTATCACCTTTAATTATCAAATCATTACTATATTCCTCAATCAATATAAAACGCCAAAATCATGGCCCATGAATAACTTAATCAATTCATAGCATATCGATTGTATATCCAGTTGGTGAGTTCAAGTGGTCGACATTGAAATTGGATGGTGGGGTCTTTGGTTTAATATATTTGTTAGATAGCAAGTGGTTTGATTTGCTTAAATAGCTGTCACCCCAAAGATAATTAAACACCTTTATCATTTTTTTTACGTACTCCTCCAACAAACAAAAATAACAGTAGGTTTGTGAGTTGTTTGGCTGTGAGTTAGAACAAATAGCAATAGCAGAAGCTGTTGTTTTTGAGCAGGGAAAAATGCAATAACAATGATGGTTTGGTGGATCTTCGACTGTAGCAACTAGGTGGCGAGTGGTGGTTCTCGCATGAACATAGGGAGAGAGAGAGAGAAAGTTGATGGTGGGAATGGTGTCCGGTTGAGCCGAAGGTGGTGAAGTGGTGTTTTGTCGTACAGCAGAACAAACGGTAGCAGGTGTTCGATTGTTTGTTGCAGGTTGTATGTGTTGTACAAACTTGAAGGTGGTGGTTTATTGATGGTTAAATGGGTGGTGATCGATGGTGGTGGTGGCGATGTAGTTTCCAAGATAGAAAACGATAACAACAGTAACATATAAGGTGATGGATGAAAGTGTTTTGATAGTGGTGTGTAGTGATGATACTCGATGGTGATTCCCGATTGTGTTGGCTTTATATCGAGTAAATAATGGTAATGGTGATCAATTTGGTGGTCGATGGTAATGAAACTTATAACTGATAATGTAAAACTAGTGGTATTAATTAACTCTGTATATAATTCGAGTTTTGTAGATATATCATCGACAGAAGAATCATTCAGCAGGAAAAAGGAGAAAATAAAATAAAAGGGATCGTGACATTCAACGAACTTTGGATCCTATCTGATTTAGAAATTGATTCGTACCGATTTAGTGACATCAACGAAATATAAAGCAGTGTGATTGTGATGTATAACAAATCTCATGATGTATATAATTGTTATTTACAATTAATATTAAGGTTAATAATTATCAAACATAAATATATTAATATTATAAAAATACTGATAATTATAATAATAATAATAATGTTATTAATCAAAATAAGTCTAATGTTAATAATAATGATACAAATATTAAATAGATCATGAAAAGTATGAATATATAATGATAATAATTATATTATTAATGTTAATAATAATGATTTTTAATAATAAAGGTAATAATAATATCTGATAATTCTACAAATAATAATTAAGATATAACAAGTTACATGTATCAAATTTCATATTAAAATAATAATATTAATAACACCGATGTTAATATTAATATTAATATTAATGTTAATAATATTAATGAAAGTAACAATAATAATAACAACTTATATTATAACTTGTAATTAAGTTTGATATACTAATATTATATTTTATATAGTATTTACTAATCTATATATACACATATTTATTTACAAAGAATTGTTCATGAATCGTCGAGAGCAGTCAAAGGGTAAATGAATACATGAACATAGTTCAAAGTTTTTGAGATTCTAATATTACAGACTTTGCTTATCGTGTCGAATTTCATATAAAGATTAAGTTTAAATTTGGTCGAAAATTCCTGGGTCATCACACAGGTGATTATTAAGAGCTTCGGCTGTTGCATACTAAAATAAGGACAAGATTTGGAGTCCATGCTTGTATGATATTATGTAAAACTGCATTCAAGAAACTTATTTTTGATGTAATATATTCATATGGTAAACCATTATGTAATGGTCGTATGTAAACGGTATATTTTAGATTATCATTATTTGATAATCTACGTAATGTTTTTTAAACCTTTATCGATAAAATAAAGGTTATGGTTGTTTTAAAAATGAATGCAGTCTTTGAAAAACGTCTCATATAAAGGTCAAAACCTCGCGACGAAATCAATTAATATGGAACGTTTATAATCAATATGAACGGGACATTTCAGAGCATACAAAGGATCTTTACCTATCCTTAATCACTTCGAATGAAGAGTTCATCACCAATTACACAAACTTTATTCTTGCAATCCTCCGATTGCCATAGCTTGTTAAAGTTCCACCTAGTCACTCATGTACCTAAGGGTTTCTTTCCGGTACCCTAAGTACAATGGAACCACAACGTCGTCGGAGTCGACTATTACGCTTGCAGGTATGAAAGAGGCACCTGACATCGCGTCACATAGACTCCACTATCAACATTCATCGAGATCGAAAAGCTCGACCTCGAGGTTTCCATTCATCCGATGTCACCCACCACAACACTAAAGTGACCCTAAGTCATCCGTACCCGACGAAACTCATGTTTCATCAATTACGACACAAAAGCGACTACGTGCTACCAAAACAACACCAGAGCCCATTCTCATGGCTTGGTAAAATCTTTTGCCCAACACTAAGGAATGCTTGGAAGCACCAAGTTTTACGCCCTTCGCCCGTTAATCCGACCACCATCATAGGGTAATTCCATAAGGAACGCTACCCCTCATCACACTACGCACTAACACAAAATGCATCAAACAAAATCATAAATACCTTTCAATAGAAATATTGAAAAGTACCTGAACATCGTCGTCGGGTTCTCAAGCATCACCAACTAATTCCGGGCATGCCGACTTTTGGTGTCCCTCCTTTTGACAATTAAAACATGTAACCTTGTTAGACTTCGCATTCGTACATTCGCGCGACAAATGACCCCATTGTCCGCAAACCACTCTTCTTCACGCTTCCGACACCCTCGGAAATACTTTTACTCTTTTTGTTCGAATGCATCGTAGTTTCGGACTTTCGCTTACTAACATCGGAACCACTCTTTTTTAGAACAAGCGTCTCAAAACCCTTCGCCATGCCAAACAACTCGTCAAAAGTTTTCACCGAGTTCCTACTAATCTTTTCTTGGTAATGATCGTTCAAGGTTCGGTAAAAGTCTTCCTTCAACATGTGGTCATTCCCGACATACTCCGGGAAAAATTGGGTCTTCGATAAGAAAACGGATTTGAGAGTGTTTAAATCCATTGACCCTTGCCTCAAAGCACGCAATTCATCCTTAAGCTTAGAAAGATCGGCCGAAGCTCGATACTCATTGAAAAATTCCGCTTTAAACTCGTCCCATGTGAACTCCATACATTATTCCTCACTATAGAGTTGGATTTTTGCATCCCACCACAACTTGGCGTCACCCCTTAGCATACTACTATCGTACCTCGTCTTCTTATCGAGAGGGCACTCACTAGTACGAAAGGCCCCCTCCATATCGGAGATCCATCGACCACTCGTGAGTGGGTCTCGTTCGCCATCAAAAGTGGGAGGTTGAGCATCCTTGAAGTTTTTGTAGTAGAAGTCTCGCCATCCCATATTATCTTCGTGAAGGACAATCTTAACTTGTTCCTTAACTAGATCAACTACTTGCTCATTAATCGAATCTAGGAACATCTTCCTAACATCCTCTAGAAAGGCCGCACAATGCCTTTGTATAATGGCCTCAACCTTGGCCGTGAACTCGGAGTCTTCGCCTTGATCATCATTATCATGTCCGTTCCTCGTCTTCATTCTAAGAAATGAACTCGGTTAGGAACGCGACACAAGTGAATTACATACACCGCCAAGATCTATATTCACAATCATATAAATATGCCACCGTTCGTACATCCCATCTAGTTCAATACTTGTTGTACATCACTTGCATGACTTGGCTTGCAACCGTAATAATGGTAGCGAAGCATTATTACGCTCACACGCCATGCCGAGCTCATGAATACAACAACCATCTCACTAGATATTCAACGCAAACAACATGATTAATAACAACATAATCAATACATAGCTAGTTCACCTACAATCTAAGGCACTAGCTAAAACCCGAGCCGACCCGTAATCCTACAAGTCCCGTAACAAATAAGCACACACAAAAAGTCTAAGTCTAGGCGCCTATCTCAAGTCACCTAAATCCCTTAGGCCATGCTCTGATACCACTTGTAACAACCCAACCCGTTATCCAACCGAAAACGTAACAAATTTTTTTTTAACCAGTTCATATGGACGGCGTCCAGTTATCTGGATGGCGTCCAGTTGTGAAGGCCAGGTGTAACAACCCAACCCAATATCCAACAGAATACGTGAATGTTTTTTTTAACAGAGGAGTGCGCAGCGCGCACCCCTCTATGTGTGCGGCACGCACAAGCTAATTCAGGTTCTGTCCGGATTTGCAATTTTTCAAATAAAGATCACCCACTTCTCGACATATTTAGACGGAACGCTTTTCACAACATGTTATAATATGAAAAGCTCACACGATTGAATAATAAAATAAGTTTTACGAAACGGGGCCCACATCGACCCGAATTACGAGTTTCATACAAAACACGAGCTTCGACTACATTAGTTTAAATTCTAAATGACACTATGAGCTTGGTGTTTGGGGGTTAAACTACGCAAATCTCGGTCAAACTCCAAAAGCTATATGTCCAAAAGTGTCCCCTATCAAAACAAAGCAGGATCACTAATCCAAACGAACGCCCTTACCCTTGTCCACACCGGAGCCTATAAAAAGATAAACAACGAGAGGGTAAGCAAAACGCTTAGTGAATGCAATAATTATACACATACATATATAATATACCTACTTGCATACACTTACACACACCGTATAATCGCTAGTAATAACAATTAGCATACCAACTCCGAGTATAAGCTAATAACCTCCAAATACCGCAACTAGCATAATCGATAGCATATTCACCGAAATAATATATTATGCTATACAACAACACATACACAAACTATATGGTTAACCATACTCGCGTCATGGTGCTACCGGCTCCGTGGTTCACACCATACGTAATGCTATGACGCTACCGGCTCCGTGGTTCACGTCACTATGCATTTGAGTCATACTCCTTTATAGTGTTACCGGTTCCGTGGTTCATACTTTGGTGTTACCGGCTCCGTGGTTCACACCTCATTTTTATAGTGCTACCGGCTCCGTGGTTCACACTTTGATGCTACCGGCTTCGTGGTTCACATCAAAACTCGAGTCATACTCTTTTATAGTGATACCGGCTCCGTGGTTCACACTTTAACGACTCGTGCTATAGTGCTACCTGTGACGACCCGAAAATTTTCGACCAAATTTAAACTTAATCTTAATATATTTTTTGACACGATAAGAAAATTCTGTTAGGTTGAGTCTCAAAAATTTTGAATTGTTTCATATATTCAATTTACCTTCGACCGTTTCCGACGATTTACGAACAATTAATTGTAAATAAATGTATATATATAATAACTTGAAATAATAATATGCCATATATTTATTAAAATTAAATATGTAAAATAATATACAAATGTCATGACCCGGAAATTTCGGTCAAATTTAAACTCTGATAACTCCGACAAGATAAGAAAATTGATATGTTGCATTAAAATATTTTCATACATTTAATTAACCTTTAGACTTTACCCTGCGATTCACGAACAACCTATAATTTAAAACTAGAAACCGTCATGATTTATATATGATTTTACTTTCTTAAACGAAGACGTTTTATGATATAATAATTTCTATTATTATAACCTCTTAATAAAATGATTTTGAATATAATTAGTTCTAGAAAACTAACTTTTATAATATTTATATACGAAATGATAAAAATTTACTATTGAATGATGCAATTTCAAATCAAAAATTTTAAGTATATAATCGTTTTATTTTTATGATGTAATTTTTTTTAAATTATAAGAAAAATGAAATTAAATCAAAGATGTACAAGTTGGAAAGCACACCGTACAACAACGTAACTTAAATAGTTGAATTGAAATTAATTCATTTACTATTCACATGAACGCGACATGATAAAAATTATTAATTATAAGTTACATAATATACCCCTAAACTATTTGAGAAATACGAATTTTTAACAATTTACGATTCAAATTGAATCAAAATTATTATTATATTATTATATTTTATTTCAATATTATTATATTTATTATATTATTATATTTAAATTAATATTATATTATATATCT
Source organism: Rutidosis leptorrhynchoides (assembly GCF_046630445.1). Taxonomy (NCBI): domain Eukaryota; kingdom Viridiplantae; phylum Streptophyta; class Magnoliopsida; order Asterales; family Asteraceae; genus Rutidosis; species Rutidosis leptorrhynchoides. Next base: position 479,179,968 of record NC_092333.1, on the reverse strand, counting down.
TTGTTCAGTCAAAAACTAGGAAAACACATATTACGCGTACAAACTTTATAGAAACGAACCTTTTTACAACTAATTTTATAAAACTTAAGATCAAAACAGATATATATATATATATATATATATATATATATATATATATATATATATATATATATATATATATATATAAAGTGGAATTTTTATTCATACTTTTACTTGTCATTTATTAGCAACAGAGTACGAAATGCCGGACTATGAAAACTGTCGGCAGATATTATTAAATTCTAATTCACAGGTTTTCAATTTTTAATTTTTAATATTATATTGAATTATTGATTATTATTATATTATTATTTATTACATTATTATATTATATTTATATTTATATTATTATATTATTATTTTATATATATAAATATGAATGAGGAGCTGGTGTTCGTAGAAACATATAACACAAACACATATTAATATACTCCCTAATATATTTTATTATCAATATACTCTGCATAAATTTTGTAGTTTATTTCTTAAATTGATATCATGATGCTATAAATAAGTGATACGCGGGTGATTTTATAACGAGTTTTCAAACGGGTTAAAGCTAAGGAAATTGTGGGTATTAGCTAAGGAGGTTATGGGTAATGTTCGGGGGTATTGTTCGTGAATCAAAGGCCAACCTTGCATTTATCATCTCCGTTGCGTCTGCATATTTTTCGTGCAATATTGAACCACAATATTGATATGTTAGCATTCATATCTTATCTTTTATATATTAATAGTGTATCCATGTCTAGTGCTCGAGTATATATGTTTATGCATGCTTGTATGCTTTAATTTTTTTCGTTAGATAGTTTATGATGAATCATGAATTTGATACATATGCTACTGATATAAAGTATATGATATGCATGTCGTTGGAAAGCTATCGAAAAATTAATAACTTTTCATTTAGAAATCGCGTGATTTCGATGAACGGATTAAAAGATATGGTCAACTGAATTATGTTTGACGTTAATTGAAATTGTGTTTGAAACTGTAAATTAATATTTAAACAACTTGTCTATGAAATTGATAAATTGGATTTTTAAATATTATTAAGCGAGTAAATGAATTTCTGTATAAGGCACGTCTCGTTTTGGTAAACAATTGTCAAAGTTGACTGTCTTATCATATTTTAAAGCTTTATAAACACTATAATCTGATTTTAAAAGTATTAGAAAACTATGTGAAATAATAAAATATTTTCGATTGCCATGATAATTCAAAAATATAATATAGCTCATGAAATAAATAATATTTTGAGTTTGATAAACTATAAATTCGTTCAATTATCAAGACTAATACAATGTTAATATAATAAACATGTATAGATTTAAAGATCATATTGGATCAGGTTGACTTTTGAGATGACTTTTGTTAACTTTTGCATGTTGGTCTCGAGCATTAGGATTGTGATACACTATGACCTGACCTAGCTTGTTAGACATTTATTGACCAACATATGTTCTCTAGGTTGAGATCTATGGTTACTTTGCATTCCAAGTTTCGGTCACATTTCGATGAATGAATTTATGTGCTGCTAAGGTGAGTTTATAGATTCCTTTTTAAATGCTTTTACAATCTATATTTTTGGGCTGAGAATACATGCACTTTATTTTAAACGCAATGGATACAAGTACATACTAAATTCTACACTGAGTTTGAACCGAAAATCCCTTAGCTTTGGTAACTAGTAGCTGCCGGTTATAAGAACTGGTGGGCACGAATAGTTGTATATGGATCCATAGGGCTTGACATCCCCGTCTGTTCCAGGTATAGAAACCCTAGCCTGAACTATAAAACAGACGTATGCTATTTGAGTTTAGTACACGTTGGTGTAGTGACCCGAACTTTTCCATGTTTTTATATATTAAATGAAATTGATTTTTACATGATTAAGTGTTTCCAACATGTTAAGCAATCAAACTTGTTAAGACTTGATTATTTGAAATGAGTTTCATATAGACAATTGACCACCCAAGTTGACCGGCGATTCACGAACGTTAAAACTTGTAAAAACTATATGATAACATATATATATATATATATATATATATATATATATATATATATATATATATATATATATATATATATATATATATATATATATATATATATATATATATATATGTATGTATATATATATGTATGTATATATATATGTATGTATATATATATAGTTAACATGATATTATGATAAGTATGTATCTCATTAAGTATATTAACAATGAACTACATATGCAAAAACAAGACTACTAACTTAAGGATTTCGAAACGAAACATACATGTAACGATTATCGTTGTAACAACATTTAAATGTATATATATCATATTAAGATATATTAATATATCATAATATCATGATAATATAATAATTTAACATCTCATTAGATATAATAAACAATGGGTTAACAACATTAAATGAGATCGTTAACTTAAAGGTTTCAAAACAACACTTACATGTAACGACTAATGATGACTTAACGACTCAGTTAAAATGTATATACATGTAGTGTATTTAGATGTATTAATATACTTTTGGAAGACTTAAAGACATATATCAAAACACTCATACTTAACGAAAATGGTTACAGTTACATTCCCATTCTTTTTTTCATCAAGAATTCTAGTCGTATTCATACCCGTATTATACACAGCTTCTAGACGTTCTTACTATGGGTATATACCAATAGGAACTAGCATGGAATTCCACTCTTGATTATGTCATGCATGAATAATCAATTTTAACTTCTACCATGAACTAGTCAACTAACTAGAACTCCTTTTAACCCCACTTACCACTCACCACTTACCACTCATCATTCACTTCATTTCACTTCCAATTCTCTTTCTAAATCTCTCTCAACACACACACACACACACACACACACACACACACACACACACACTTATGAATGAATTTTTCCAGTAGCCAATCATCATCTTCATAAAAAATTACTTCAAGAATCAAGCTATAATCATCTTAGGAAGAACACTTCAAGAACACTTCGAAAATCCTTTCAAGTTTACTAGTTTACTTCCAAGCTTTCGTTTCCATTCCAAGTAATCATCTAAGATCAAGAAACCTTTGTTATTTATAGTAGGTTATCTTTCTTATTCAAGATAATATTCATATTCAAACTTTGATTCAATTTCTATGACTATAAACTATCTTAATTCGAGTAAAAATCTTACTTGAACTTGTTTTTGTGTCATGATCCTACTTCAAGAACTTTCAAGCCATCCAAGATCCTTTGAAGCTAGATCATTTCTTATCACTTCCAGTAGGTTTACCTACTAAGCTTAAGGTAGTAATGATGTTCATAACATCATTCAATTCATATATATAAAACTACCTTATTCGAAGGTTTAAACTCGTAATCACTAGAACATAGTTTAGTTAATTCTAAACTTGTTCGCAAACAAAAGTTAATCCTTCTAACTTGACTTTTAAAATCAATTAAACACATCTTCTATATCTATATGATATGCTAACTTAATGATTTAAAACCGAAAAACACGAAAAACACCGTAAAACCGGATATACGCCATCGTAGTAACACCGCGGGCTGTATTGGGTTAGTTAATTAAAAACTATGATAAACTTTGATTTAAAAGTTGTTCTTCTGGGAAAATGATTTTTCTTATGAACATGAAACTATATCCAAAAATCATGGTTAAACTCAAAGTGGAAGTATGTTTTCCAAAATGGTCATGTAGACGTCGTTCCTTCGACTGAAATGACTACCTTTACAAAAATGACTTGTAACCTATATTTCTGACTATAAACTTATACTTTTTCTGTTTAGATTCATAAACTTAAGTTCAATATGAAACCATAGCAACTTGAAACACTCAAAACGGATTTAAAACGAAGAAGTTATGGGTAAAACAAGATTGGTTAATTTTTCTTGATTGTAGCTACGTGAAAATTGGTAATAAATCTATATTAATCATATCCTAGATAACTCATTTTGTGTTATACATGTATTCTAATATATTCTGTAATCTTGGGATACCATAGACACGAATACAATGTTTTGACATATCATATCGACCCATCTATATATATATTTCGGAACAACCATAGACACTCTATATGCAGTAATGTTGGAGTTACCTATACAGAGTTGAGGTTGATTCCAAAATATTATATATACTTTGAGTTGTGATCTAGCCTGAGGCTTGTATACACGAGGTCGTGGATTGATTCGAGATAATATATATTGCTTTATTTTCTGTACATCTAACTGTGGACAACTAGTTGTAGGTTACTAACGAGGAAAACTGACTTAATAAACTTAAAATATTAAAACTTATTAAAAATGTTGTAAATATATTTTGAACATACTTTGATATATATGTACATATTTGTTATAGGTTCGTGAATCGACCAGTGGCCAAGTCTTACTTCCCGACGAAGTAAAAATCTGTGAAAGTGATTTATAGTCCCACTTTTAAAATCTAATATTTTAGGATGAGAATACATGCAGTTTTGAAAAATGATTTACAAAATAGAAACAAGTATTGAAACTACATTATATGTTGAATCGTTATACCGCATATCGCCCTTGTTGAACTTGGTAACCTAAGAATGGGTGTTTATTATAATTGCCACCAATTGACGCGAATCCTAAAGATAGATCTATGGGCCATTGACAAGCCCCAGTCAGGGAATTTGAACTGCTTTAGTACTTCGATATTTATATATGGGGATATTCTAGAAGCATTTGTTAATGTCGGTTACCAGGTGTTCAACCATACGAATGATTTTTATGCAGATTGCATGTTATTGAAAGATGAAATCTTGTGGTCTATTATTACAATTTGATGTATAGGTTAAACCTATAACTCACCAACATTTTTGTTGACATTTAAAGCATGTTTATTCTCAGGTGATTATTAAGAGCTTCTGTTGTTGCATGCTAATATATGGACAAGATTTGGTGTCAGCATGCTTGTATAATATTGTTTAAAACTGCATTCGAGATTTACTTTGTTGTAACATATTAATATTGTAAACCAATATGTATTGGTAGTGTGTAAGTGAGATATTTTTAGATTATCATTTCTGATAATCTAGGTGGTGTCCTTTTAACCTTGTCGATAAAATAAAGGTTATGGTTTGTTTTAAAAACGAATGCAGTCTTTGAAAAACGTCTCATATAGAGGTCAAAACCTCGCAACGAAATCAATTAATATGGAACGTTTATAATCAATATGAACGGGACATTTCAGTTGGTTTGCGTGTATTGTACATGTTGGTTGCATGTATGTTAAAACAGGGGTACTTATTATATATACGTTAAAGTTTAGTTACCAGGGTGCTCAATCTTGTAGAATATTTTGATAAATGTTTCTGGATGAAACAACTGAAATCTTGTGATCCACCTTGATATACAGATTATGCGCAACAATAAAACTATGAACTCACCAACCTTTGTGTTGACACTTTTAAGCATGTTTATTCTCAGGTTCCTAGAAGTCTTCCGCTGTTTGCTTATATGTGATACAAGCTATGTGCATGGAGTCATACTTGCTTTATTCGAGAAAACATTGCATTCACAAAATCATCACCATGTATCTTATTTTGATTGCATTATCAACGGATGTAGTATTGTAAACTGTTAATTACGGTGATTGTCTATATGTAGAAATCATCAAACGTCAAAAACCTTGGAATTTGATATTCAATTATGGTGTGCCTTTTCAAAAGAATGCAATGTTTACAAAACGTATCATGTAGAGGTCAGTACCTCACTGTGAAATCGATGAATGATGTATTCATCCAAAGGGATTTGGACGGGTCATCACAGTTGACATCAGAGCTTGAGGTCATAGGGAACCAGAATTTGCATTAGTGTGTTTAACTGGTAATTGTTAGGATGCATTAGTGAGTCTGGACTATGACCGTATCTGTTTTTTACCGAGTTTTGCTTATCATTTCTTGTCAAAAATTATTTGTTTATCATTCTGAAGTCTAGACACATTTTCCTGCATTTATTGCATAGATAGTGCACAGACAAAATTCATATCTTAACGTATCTGTTACTATAAATTTTGCCTGACATCTTTCGAAAATTCCTCCGTAATTTATGGGATTTTGGTATTATATATACATATGTAAATTATGTATTGAAGAATACCAAATCTAAGTCCTATAATCTATTTCACATCAAAAATCATTTCCCTTATTACACAAGATGGATCCCGTATCTAGTTCAAATTCCTTAGATTCCGACAGCTATTCCGATATGGATTTCCACTCGAGCTCCGAAAGCGGTGTGATCGAAATGGATCAACCAATTAGCCATTATCTATTCTGGATGAATTGGGGATGGGTTCGCAATCTACTTAATCATTGGAGACAAGAAGAAGGTGATCCCTTCCATCCACCACATTCACCTCTTGGCGAAGGACCTGAAGCACTTACCGGCGAACCTGTTCGAAACACCCTTTTCTGTCTCATTTCCAGAGTATCTCGTCATGATTATATACTATCTCAAATTCTAGATATTATTCGTCCGCTCGTCCGAACCGACAATCACCCCGGTGTAATAGAAGAAGTCAACGAGCTTCGTACTCGGGTAGTGGCTTTGGAAAATATAGTGCAAAGGTTACAAGCACCAGCAGCATCACCGGCATCAGAAGTACCACCATCATCAACACCAACAGTACCATTACCATGTGACGACCCGGAAATTTCTGACAAATTTAAACTTAATCTTTATATGATATAATGTTTTTGACACGATAAGCAAAGTCTGTAATGTTGAAATCTCAAAACTTTTGAACTGTTTTCATGAATTCAGTTGACCTTTGACTGTTTCCAACGATTCACGAACCTTTAATTGTAAACAGAAAGGTATGTACAGATAATTATGTGTAAATAGTTATATATAATAAATTAAATATATTAATAAATTATTATGTGATTTAGTTATTATGAAAAATAATTTAAAACTAAAACTTGTTATTTTGAATGCATAGAGTATATTAAATATAAAGGAGTTCGAACATAATGAATCAACGATAACAAAATATTAAATGTATAATATTATATTATAAGTTCATTTATTCAAAATATATCTAATTAATATATTTTTGATATTTAAAACATAATAGCTTGAGTTTACATATAATCTCTATACATAATTATTACTACAGGTATATTGTAAAAATGTATAAATATTATATAAAATATAAACATAAACATTAAATATTATATAATTAATAATATATAATATTAATATATGTAATTACAAGTTAAAATATAGTTACTATATTAATATTGTTATTATTACTTTCCTTAAATTAAATACTAATATTTATATTGATATCAGTATTATTAATATTATTATATGATATAAAGATGTAAAATTTGATACATGAAATATGTTATATCTTTATTATTACTAGTATTGTTATTAAATATTATTACTACTATCAAATCTAGTATTATTATTATTATTATTATTACTAATATTATTGATTATCATTACTAAAAACATTATCATTATTAATTAATAATAAAATTTTGATTTATATTTATTATTATGATCTTATTATTATTATTATTATTATTATTTATATTATTATTATTATTATTATTATTATTATTATTATTATTATTATTATTATTATTATTATTATTATTATTATTATTATTATTATTATTAGTATCTTTATTAATATTAACAATATTATCAATATCATATTTTTTATATAAATTAGTAATTTTTAATATAAATTGAATCTATTGATATAAACAAGATATAAACTGTATATTCAGTTACACATCAAGATCGACTTCTATTTTTTTCCTCTTATTTATTCGTCCTGTCTGCTAAATTGAAAAAGTCGAATTCAATTGTCAATACTAAACAAGAATCGATCAAATCATCTGTACTAGCATCAATTATACGATTAATATCTATATGTAATACTATCATTAACTGCATTTGAAAAATGAAAACCAAAAATCAAGAAAACAGCTCGTCCACCTCTGTTCTTCCACTTTTTAGCCAAAACTCGAATTTTATGGAATTTCAAAATCCTTAAATGCAGTTTTTTTTGTAATCCCTTACTCAAACTATCTGCAAAATTACAAGTCTCAATTCCTGATATCGAGTAAGAATCTTGAGGTCAAAGTTAAAGTTTCAAAAGTCAAACGAATCGTTCTTGACAAAAATTCGAATTTGTTTTTGAGTTTTAGGATCAAAAGATGATTCAGAAGGATTACGTAAGCGACTTACGACCTTTTTCATGTTGTAACCTTAGTCCAAAACGATCTAAAAAGCAAAAATCAATTTCTTTTTTTGTAAAATAAGCTGCGACAGCAGCATTTTATTTTTAATTTTTTTACTTTATTTTTTTTCGTTTTAATTGCAAGCGTGTAATTTGGATGATTTTATAATTAGTTGGAGGAACCTAAAAGTTGTTTTATAACTAATTCATTGATTGGATTCGTTCATGGAATGGTTGGTTTGTAAGGAGGAAGAAGATGGAAGGAAACAGAAAACATAATAAATATAATTCAATTGGTTATCATAACAGAAAAATGGATTTAGCTAGATGGTTGGGTATGTTGTGGGTGAACGAGAGGTCTCGGGTTCGAGCCCGGTTAGAGGCATTATTTTTTTAACAAACTTTATAAAGGTAGTTTCATTTTCTTAAAAATTATTATTATTATTATTATGATTATGATTATTATTATTATTATTGTTGTTGTTATGATTAATATTATTAGTAATATAGTTATTATTATTATTATTATTATTATTCTTATTATTATTATTATTATTATTATTATTATTATTATTATTATTATTATTATTATTATTATTAGCATTGATATATAATCATTTATATTATTATTATTATTGCATCTCTAACAACATCATCATCATCATCATCATTATTATTATTATTATTATTATTATTATTATTATTATTATTATTATTATTATTATTATTATTATTATTATTATTATTATTATTATTATTATTATTATTATTATTATTATTATTATTATTATTATTATTTTATAATTATTAGTATTATTGTTACCATAAGTAATATTATTATTACTATCATTATTATTACTTTTATTACAACTATATTATTATTACTATCGATATTATTATTGTAAAAACTATTATGATTATGAAAATAAAAGTTTTAAAGGTGTTGTTAAAAATATAAATATGAAAATTATAAATATGAATATCAATATTATTATGAAATTTATATGTAAGATTAAAACGGAATAATATTATTATTATTACTATTATTATTAGTATTATCACTATTATTATTATTGTTATAATTACAAATAAAAACTTTATATAAAAACACATTACCATTATAATAATATTGCTTAATACTATATTTTTTCAATAAAATGTTATTAATTAAACTATATTAAAATTTAATATGATAAGTATTAATTATATACAATGTATGAATTAAATATATTGACAAGTATATTAATAATAATAATAATAATATATAAATTCGTTCGATTACAAGTATCTGTTTTAATATATATACTTAATATAGGTTCGTGAATCCGAGGCCAACCCTACACTTGTTCAGTATCATCGTATGAATATTTTTACTACAAAATATTGTATTGTGAGTTTCATTTGCTCATTTTTAAATGCTTTTGCAATTTTTGGGACTGAGAATACATGCGCTGTTTTATAAATGTTTGACGAAATAGACATAAGTAATTGAAACTACATTCTATGGTTGGATTATTAAACCGAATATGCCCCTTTTTAGTCTGGTAATCTAAGAATTAGGGAACAGACACCCCAATTGACGCGAATCCTAAAGATAGATCTATTGGGCCCAACAAGCCCCATCCAAAGTACCGGATGCTTTAGTATTTCGAATTTATCATATCTGAAGGGAGTCCCGGAATGATAGAGGATATTCTATACGCATCTTGTTAAGGTCGGTTACCAGGTGTTCACCATATGAATGATTTTTATCTCTATGCAGTTTGCGAAATGCCTGATGCGAGATGTGTATTCATGAGAAATGAAATCTTGTGGTCTATTAAAATGATGAATTTTATTGTTTATGATAAACTAATGAACTCACCAACCTTTTAGTTGACACTTTAAAGCATGTTTATTCTCGGGTATGAAAGAAATCTGCCGCTGTGCATTTGCTCATTTTAGAGATTATACTTGGATTCATTCATGGCATATTTCAAAAGATGTTGAATTCGAGTCGTTGAGTTTATCAAGATTATTATTAAGTCAATTATAGTTGGATATATTATGAAATGGTATGCATGTCATCAACTTTCGATGTGAAGAAAGTTTGTCTTTTAAAAATGAATGCAATGTTTGTAAAATGTATCATATAGAGGTCAAGTACCTCGTGATGTAATCATATGTTATTGTATTCGTCCTTATAAATTAGGACGGGTCGTTTCATACCACCACCAATAACAACCTCCGCATCCCACACCTCAACATCACAATCTGTGCCTCAAGCATCAACGTCATACTCACCATAGATACCAAGGAGTACCAACAACAATAACCGATGAAGTATTGATTCATAACTTTATTGGAGAAATATTTTGCGGCGATTATGTAATCTCTAAAGTCTTAGAGATTATCTATTCCAACCGTAACCGTAAATCAGATGAGTGGACTGAAACGATAGAAGGAAGAGTAGAAACCCTGACCGGAATGGTGCGCGATTTATAAGCTAGACTTGTTTTACCACCAACATCACCATCAGTATCACCAACACCAGCAACACCTGTAGCACCACAAGCTACAACAGCTCCAAAACCATCAACGATATCGACACCACAATCATCAACGGATACATTGTATCAACGAGTTATGAAGTATTAACTCATTTCCTCTGAAGAATTTATATGTATATTTTATATATATATATATATATATATATATATATATATATATATATATATATATATATATATATATATATATATATATATATATATATATATATATATATATATATATATATATATATATATATATATATATATATATATATATATATGAGTTTTAAAACCACAATAGTGAATCTTTTCGTACTAAGCTATTACGTGTGAATTTTAACTAGTAGGTACTACTTGATTAATTCATATCACTAATATGCTATGATGTACATCCTTCGTTAATGACTTAACAATCGTTAACCATAATCTCTGTTTCAACTCAATAAGTTCCATTCCATAATAAACCAAGTGTATTATTCAAATACATGTTTATTTGTAAACTTTCATTTTCAATGTACTCGAAACTTTCTAAAAAACATCATTCGTACCTTGCAAAATTCACAAGAATTCCACGAGCACCAACATCCTTCACCGAGGAATATCAATATCAATAAATAATGAAGTATTGATTACATTAGTGAAATACTCCGCGAAGATTATGAAATCTTTAATGTTTTAGAGATTATTCATTTCTAATCCAGCCGAAAATCAAATGAACTTAATATGATATTAACTCATTAAATCTGTATTATATCTGAAGAAAATATACATACATATATTTTCATAAAGACTGTAATAAAATTCTCTGGTACAAAATATTACTTGTAAAACTTTTAACGGGTAGGTAATACCCGAGAGATATATAAATTCACAATTAATATGTTACATTCTTCGATTCTAATTCAGCAAATCAACTTCGACTTTTCATCCGAATAAGCCTTACTATAACTGTGATATATACGTTTCCTCTTTTCGTCATCGTTACCGGGGAACCGTTTATATTCCACCACATTAGCAGTAAACTTACCAGCAACATCATTGATCTTTAACTTTCTGAAAAATCATTATATTTATTACTTACCTGCATCTTGTAACGGTAATTGTCATACCAAAAAGCTTCAATCATTATTCTCGAATTTTCCAGCAATTCTACGCCAACAGTTATATATGTACATATAAGGTCTATCTCCTAGACTTACACACCTCGAATGTGAAGTTTCTGAAAAACACCCTAAACTACGAACTAGTTCTCCGAATTTTGGAAAAATGCTGATGAAGCAGCAAAAACTGTAAATGACCTTAACAGTCAAAAGTTTGATGATAAAAAAATATGTGTTGGTAAAGCTCAGAAAAATAGAAGGTTTGGAACTGGAAAGCGGATTGAGCAAACCATGAAGGAGGCTGTGGACAAATCACAAAGACTAAACCTGCCTTCAAAGAATTCAAATGATTTAGTATCTGCTGAAGTCATTAACGAATACCTTGCTCTTGACTCTAGACCTTTACGGACAAATCTTCTTTATCATCTTTCGATATTAAATATTCTAAGATATCATCGAATCTTTCATTATAAATATCCTCGATATTTCTGAAGATATTTTCATAACTATCCTTATCTGAAATCATTTATCTCCTCGCGTTATCTGTATTACATCATAAAAGAAACTTTTTAGTTTCTATATTGTGTAAACCTTCGAGTTTAAATTATGAATGTTTTTGAAGAAGTGTTGGGAATTTAAGCATGAGTTAGTATAATATAATGACACTTGATCAACGTAATTATATTACAGTAAGTCATGCTGAGTTTCTAATGGAACATGATGATTCACAGACCATAACGTCATCATGTGCCATGTTACACGACTCTTATATCCTATCTAATCTTCGAACATATCAAGAACATATCTTCTTAATAGTTCTACCTTTTCCCGTGACTTCTGGTAATTTAACAAATCAAGATTGTGCTATTACAATTTATCTCTCAGAACATTAGTTATGTTCATTCCAAATTTCATACCTACGAATTCTGGACCATTACTTGCTGTGCTTAATGGCAAGAAGAGAAAACAAAAGCATGAGGCTTTGAAATAGAAATGGGAGTGTAAATAGCAGTAAATAGGAGAGAACATTAATTGAGGATGTCAATGATTATAGCAAGACAGAAGCAGAGACTCCGAAATATAAGGGAAGATATAAAGCCCAACAACAACCCAGAAATTACAAACCGTGTATATCGATGCGTATAGCAATATAAAGACACTGGAGAACTAAAAATACTATAAACCCAAGAGCATAATAGAAGTAAACAGATTCCTCCGGTGGTAGATAAAAAAGAAGAATGACATATGTGATAGTCAAGAATACATCAAGAATCAGAACTGGATGGAGCATGTTGACGAATGTTTTAGAAGTATCAATTAAGGAAGAAAGTATAAAAGGTGGGAGTTGTGGAAATAAGGAAACAAATGGGGTGGATTTATAGTGAAATATCAGATAGAGCAATCGAGACAGATTATCGCATTTAACCAAAGAGGATTCTAATTTCCTTAATTATCGAAGAATCAAATCTTATTAGGAAGATTTTCTCTAAATCCCTTGAATTCCGAAAATCAAACGTGAGTACGTCAAAAGTTAATACGAATCTTTAATTTCTTCATTTCATATTTTTTTTTTGTGATAGCTTCACTCGTACTCTTCGAGTAATAGAATTATTTTATCCATATTACTCTATGGTAATAACACTCTATCTACCAACTCCTATACGTCATGAAAACATTTTTATTGTTAACCATGACGATCTCTATCAAATTTCGGGACGACATTTCTTTAACGGTTGGGTACTGTCATGACCCGGAAATTTCGATCAAATTTAAACTCTGATAACTCCGACAAGATAAGCAAATTGATATGTTGCATTAAAATGTTTTCATACATTTAATTAATCTTTAGACTTTACCCTGCGATTCACGAACAACCTATAATTTAAAACTAGAAACCGTCATGATTTATATATGATTTTACTTTCTTAAATGAAGATGTTTTATGATATAATAATTTCTATTATTATAACCTCTTCATAAAATGATTTTGAGTATAATTAGTTCTAGAAAACTAAATTTTATAATATTTATATACGAAATGATAAAAATTTACTATTGAATGATGCAATTTTAAATTAAAATATTTACGTATATATCATTTTATTTTTATGATGTAATTTTTTTTAAATTATAAGAAAAACGAAATTAAATCAAAGATGTACAAGTTGTAAAGCACACCGTACAACAACGTAACTTAAATAGTTGAATCGAAATTAATTCATTTACTATTCATATGAATAGTAAATGAAACGAAATTAATTAATTTACTATTCACATGAAAGCGACATGATATAAATTATTAATTATAGGTTACAAAATATACTCCTAAACTATTTGAGAAATACGACTTTTTAACAATTTACGATTCAAATTGATTCAAAATTATTATTATATTATTATATTTTATTTCAATATTATTATATTATTATATTTAAATTAATATTATATTATATATCTTTGTTCAGTCAAAAACTAGGAAAACACATATTACGCATACAAACTTTATATAAACGAACCTTTTTACAACTAATTTTATAAAGCTTAAGATCAAAACAAATATATATATATATATATATATATATATATATATATATATATATATATATATATATATATATATATATTAAAATATAAAAAGTGGAATTTTTACTCATACTTTTACTTGTCATTTATTAGCAACAGAGTACGAAATGACGGTCCATGAAAACTGTCGGCAGGTATTACTGAATTCTAATTCACACGTTTTCAATTTTTAAATTTTAATATTATATTGAATTATTGATTATTATTATATTATTACTTTATTACATTATTATATTATATTTATATTATTATATTATTATTTTATATATATAAATATGAATGAGGAGCTGGTGTTCACAGAAACATATAACACAAACACATATTAATATACTCCCTAATATATTTTATTATCAATATACTCTGCATAAATTTTGTAGTTTATTTCTTAAATTGATATCATGATGCTATAAATAAGTGATACGCGGGTGATTTTATAACGAGTTTTCAAACGGGTTAAAGCTAAGGAAATTGTGGGTATTAGCTAAGGAGGTTATGGGTAATGTTCGGGGGTATTGTTCGTGAATCAAAGGCCAACCTTGCATTTATCATCTCCGTTGCGTCTGCATATTTTTCCTGCAATATTGAACCACAATATTGATATGTGAGCATTCATATCTTATCTTTTATATATTAATAGTGTATCCATATCTAGTGCTCGAGTATATATGTTTATGCATGCTTGTATGCTTTAATTTTTTTCGTTAGATAGTTTATGATGAATCACGAATTTGATACATATGCTACTGATATAAAGTATATGATATGCATGTCGTTGGAAAGCTATCGAAAAATTAATAACTTTTCATTTAGAAATCGCGTGATTTCGATGAACGGATTAAAAGATATGGTCAACTGAATTATGTTTGACGTTAATTGAAATTGTGTTTGAAGCTGTAAATTAATATTTAAACAACTTGTCTATGAGAATGATAAATTGGATTTTTAAATATTAGTAAGCAAGTAAATGAATTTCTATATAAGGCACGTCTCGTTTTGGTAAACAATTGTCAAAGTTGACTGTCTTATCATGTTTTAAAGCTTTATAAACACTATAATCTGATTTTACAAGTATTAGAAAACTATGTGAAATAATAAAATATTTTCGATTACCATGATAATTCAAATATAATATAGCTCATGAAATAAATAATATTTTGAGTTTGATAAACTATAAATTCGTTCAATTATCAAGACTAATACAATGTTAATATAATAAACATGTATAGATTTAAAGATCATATTGGGTCAGGTTGACTTTTGAGATGACTTTTGTTAACTTTTGCTTGTTGGTCTCGAGCATTAGGATTGTGATACACTATGACCTGACCTAGCTTGTTAGACATTTATTGACCAACATATGTTCTATAGGTTGAGATCTATGGTTACTTTGCATTCCAAGTTTCGGTCACATTTCGGTGAATGAATTTATGTGCTGCTAAGGTGAGTTTATAGATCCCTTTTTAAATGCTTTTGCAATCTATATTTTTGGGCTGAAAATACATGCACTTTATTTTAAATGCAATGGATACAAGTACATACTAAATTCTACACTGAGTTTGAACCGAAAATCCCTTAGCTTTGGTAACTAGTAGTTGCCAGTTATAAGAACTGGTGGGCGTGAATAGTTGTATATGGATCCATAGGGTTTGACATCCCCGTCTGTTCCAGGTATAGAAACCCTAGCATGAACTATAAAACAGACGTATGCTATTTGAGTTTAGTATACGTTGGTTTGTGTGTATTGTACATGTTGGTTGAATGTATGTTGAAACAGGGGTACTTATTATATATACATTAAAGTTTAGTTACCAGAGTGCTCAATCTTGTAAAATATTTTGATAAACGTTTCTGGATGAAACAACTGAAATCTTGTGATCCACCTTGATATACAGATTATGCGCAACAATAAAACTATGAACTCACCAACCTTTGTGTTGACACTTTTAAGCATGTTTATTCTCAGGTTCCTAGAAGTCTTCCGATGTTTGCTTATATGTGATACAAGCTATGTGCATGGAGTCATACATGCGTTATTCGAGAAAACGTTGCATTCACAAAATCATCACCATGTATCTTATTTTGAATGCATTATCAACGGATGTAGTATTGTAAATTGTTAATTACTGTGATTGTCTATATTTAGAAATCATCAAACGTCAAAAACCTAGGAATTTGATATTCAATTATGGTGTGCCTTTTCAAAAGAATGCAATGTTTACAAAACGTATCATGTAGAGGTCAGTACCTCACTGTGAAATCGATGAATGATGTATTCGTCCAAAGGAATTTGGACGGGTCATCACAGCAAAATAATTAAGTTGTTATTAAAATGAAATTATATATATATATATATATATATATATATATATATATATATATATATATATATATATATATATATATATATATATATATATATATATATATGGCGTATTAGATATAATTACTTAATGATTGTAATGCTCGTTTGACATCTCGATTGAAAATGGACAAGTCTAAATTCGAACATATGAGAAGTTGAAATAAGCGTTGGTCCATAATAAGGTGATGTAAAATTTAAGGTTTATTAAAAATATTTTTACTTTATTGATTTAAGCTTTACTACTCCCTACATTTTTTTTTAACTAAAAATAAATATTAGACACACCTTTTTGACCAGTTTTCAAACAGTTAATGATTGAAATAATTAAATATATTTAAACTAAAAATTTGGGATTTTTAGGAACCCTTTTATACATTAACTGTTTAGCAATGGACACGATATACCACTCCGTGAATCTCTGTCGGTACAAAACACCAAATTATGTGACGGCTAACTGTGCCAATGATTTGTATTATATTACTGTGTTGCTAGTGATTCTTTCCATTCAACTTATATAATATAAATATATATACGAGTGATTCATGCCTAAATCAATCACCACTTGCAACTTTTTCTTTCTTTCTTTGTTTAATTAACCCAACAAAAACCTGTGATCACTCTTGCATTACTAGTGCATATATCTCTGTTTCTGTTTCTTACTTTGATAAAACAAAGTTATATAATATATATATATATATATATATAAAGATAGATACATGATACACTCTAATCACCATCATCTTCCCGCTTGTAACCGGAAACCATTAGCACCGTCATTCACCTAGGCTACCACCACCTTCTTGTTCCTGTAAACCGGAGCCACCACCATCTTCTAACATCACCGAAACCAAACTATTACGGTTTCTATTAAAATTTGAAACAACCATCAAATCTCTTTTACTCATGAGCCAACCTATATATTATCGTTTTATTGATCGAACCACCATCTACACAACACCATGGCAAGACCACCTTCTAACCACCTCTTTAAACCCCACAGCTCAAACACGATCCGCCTACAACTAGATATATTTTTATTTTCGTTGTAAACTGCTGCAACTACCTTAGTGTTTCTGTTTCAACTGCCATCGAACAATCATTTAACACCCAACGAAGACCCACCTGCAACTCACTACTGTCGCTGCTACATCTATGTTTTTTATGCTTATTTCAAGCCATCGTGAGTCACCTGCTATAATCAGACCACCACCATCATCCTAGTTCTATTTGTTTTTCTGTTTTTTTTAAATCGATCAAACTACTATCAAAACCCATCGTAAACCATCACCTTGCAACTGCTACAGTTTTGGTTCTTTTTTCCTTTCATTCGATCAATAAACATCATCGTGTTAAATATTTCTTTATGATATTGATGATGACGATGATAATGATGTTATGATGTGATGATGGCGACTGTGATGTACATGATGATGATGATATCACGAATTGATGATGTTCGTTGATGATGTTACAATGATCATGATGATGATGAAGTGATCATGATGATGATTGAAGATGATGAGATAAATCACGATGATGATGAGACTGATAATGATAAAGATGATGTTCGACGATTATGATATGATGATGATTTTGTCGTTGTTTTATTGCTGATATACCCTACCTGCTTTATTTCTCGATCAATTAAAACCCAAGCATTCTGGGTCTATTTTTTTATGGACTACAAAGGTTTTTCATCTTGGGCCACAAATTTGCTTGTTGTTTGGGCCGTATTGATTCAAACCTCCAGTTGGGCCGTGATCTGTTCTGCTGTTGGGCCGAAGTAGGTTGGGCTAAATGGGTTATAAGTATTCCAGTGGGGTTTTAATCAGAAAATCATAGATGGTTAAATGGTTAAGGGGTATGTTGGGTGGACGAGAGGTCATGGGTTCGAGCCCGATCTAGGACATTTCTTTTTAGAAAAAGCTTTTAAAGGGGTATACACTCTTATTTTATTTCTATCATTATTATTATTAGTTATTATTATGTTTATTATTATTATTATTATTATTATTGTTATTATTGTGATTGTTATTGTTATTGTTATTATTAGCATTATAAATTATAATTATTATTATAAGTATCATAATTGTTATTATTATTATTATCATAAATATAAGTATTAGTATTACTTATGATATTATTATTAATTTTAAAACTTTAATATTATTATCATTATGATGAAAAGGTTTATTATTATTATCATCATTATGAAAATAATACAAATTATTATTATTTTCGTAAATATTAACATTAGTATTTTTTTTATATAAATAATAGAATTGTTAATATTAACATAAGTATTATTATTTATACTATCATAAGTAATATTATTATATAAATACTAAAATCATTATCATAACAATCATTAACAGTAAAAATAATATTATTATCATTATTAACATTATTACCTTTATTAATAAAATTAATTATTATTATTTTTACCATATTTAATATAATTTTAGTATTATTATAATTACATTTGTTAACAAACAAATGATATATATATATATACATATATATAAAGATACTTAATATATATGACATAACAAAATTAATATTTTTATATACAAAATGAATATATAAAACATATACATATTAATAATATAAATATGATATAACTAATATATATATATATATATATATATATATATATATATATATATATATATATATATATATATATATATATATGAATGATATAGGTTCGTGAATCCGAGGTCAACCCTGCATTTTTCAGTATCACCGTGAGTTTCATTACTCCCTTTTCAAATGCTTTTGCAATATATATTTTTGGGACTGAGAATACATGCGCTACTTTTATAAATGTTTGACGGAATAGACACAAGTACTTAAAAACATTCTACGAAATGAGTTACGAGTACACCGGATATCACCCCTTTAGTATGGTAATCTAAGAATTAGGGAACTGGCCCCTAATTGACGCGAATCCTAAATATAGATCTATAGGCACTAACAAGCCCCAGTCAGAGAATTTGAACTGCTTTAGTACTTCAATTTTGGTATACAACCGCCAGCTTTAAAAGGTATGATCTGTTTGTGAGGTGTACACAACCATCATATTTAAAAGAGTGGCCTGTTTGTATGCTTTTTGCATGACCGTGTGGAATGCCAGTATGCGGGGGATATTCTAGATGCATTTTGTTAAGGTCGATTACCAGGTGTTTATATTTCATATGAATGACTTTTATCTCTATGCCGTGCGAAATGCCTGATACGAGATGATGTTTATGAAAAATAAAAATTTAAATCTTGTGGTCTATTAAAGATACGGAATTGATGGATTATGATAAACTAATGAACTCACCAACCTTTTGGTTGACACTTTTAAGTATGTTTATTCTCAGGTATGAAAGAAATCTTCCGCTGTGCATTTGCTCATTTTAGAGATATTACTTGGAGTCATTCATGACATATTTCAAAAGACGTTGCATTCGAGTCGTTGAGTTCATCAAGATTATTATTAAGTCAATTATAGTTAGATATATTATGAAATGGTATACATGCCGTCAACTTTCGATGCAATGAAAATTTGTCTTTTAAAAATGAATGTAACCAAATGTAATGTATTGTATTCGTCCAGATGGATTAGGACGGGTCTTAA
Organism: Rutidosis leptorrhynchoides; assembly: GCF_046630445.1. Lineage (NCBI taxonomy): Eukaryota > Viridiplantae > Streptophyta > Magnoliopsida > Asterales > Asteraceae > Rutidosis > Rutidosis leptorrhynchoides. The sequence goes on along the minus strand of NC_092333.1, from coordinate 479,159,496 downwards.
ACTACCGGCTCCGTGGTTCACATTACAACACACGTACCATGATGCTACCGACTCTGTGGTTTACATCATAGCACACTCGCACATACTATGGCACTACTGGCTCCGTGGTTCATGCCATAGCATACAAATAAATACACTATATACATACATGCATAATTATTCCACTCACCTTAACGCCTTCGGTGAATGTTTTATACTTCCGCAAGCTTCAAGGCAAAGTAACTAATATAATAAGTACTCAATCAACACACAAACTAGTTGGACTAAACACCAACCATTCACTCATGTGCATTTAATGACTTAAATGCATTAAATGCCCCTTTTTCACCAAAACCGTCCATTTAAGCTCAAGACCTTCACATATCACTAAAAGCTAGTGACTAAGGTCCAACAACACTAACTAATACACAATTAGGGTATTTCATACTCATCTTTCCCAACTAGGTCAATTATTACCCATTTAACCATTTTAAAGTCACACACCCATTTCGGGTCATCCACTAACCCCATTAACACCCATTTGCTTGATAACTAGGTGTTCTAGTAATTAACTAACCAATTATGACTCATAAGTCCATTTAATATTTCTAAAACCCTAGATTAGTCATCTTTGGGTCCTCATGACCCGATCTTACCCAAGAACACCCAAAATCACCAAATATGGGTTTTATTTTCATCACTAACCTAAACGCTAACCCTTAAATAAATTAAAATAAGGAAATCAAAGTTAGAGATTACCACCACAATCACAACGTAGATAGTGATTAGATGAACAACTTTAACACACGCGATTTGGCCCAAAATCAACTTCTTCCTCCTTGATTTGAGCTTTCTCTCTCTCAAAGGGTTTCTCACTCTAGAAATTGAATTTGGAAGAGATGATGTGGTTGGTGATAAAGTTAAGAGTGTTTCAACCACCATCCAATCTGGCCTCTAATGCCCTAACTCGTCCCCATATAAAAAGACAAGAATACTGAAATGTCCCGTTCATATTGATTATAAACGTTCCATATTAATTGATTTCGTCGTGAGGTTTTGACCTCTATATGAGACATTTTTCAAAGACTGCATTCATTTTTAAAACAACCATAACCTTTATTTTATCTATAAAGGTTTAAAAAGCATTACGTAGATTATCAAATAATGATAATCTAAAATATACCGTTTACACACGACCATTACATAATGGTTTACAATAAGAATATATTACATCAAAAATAAGTTTCTTGAATGCAGTTTTTACATAATATCATACAAGTATGGACTCCAATTCTTGTCCTTGTTTTAGTATGCAACAGCGGAAGCTCTTAATAATCACCTGAGAATAAACATGCTTAAAACGTCAACAAAAATGTTGGTGAGTTATAGGTTTAACCTATATATTATCAAATCATAATAATAGACCACAAGATTTCATATTTCAATATACATCCCATACATAGAGATAAAAATCATTCATATGGTGAACACCTGGTAACCGACATTAAGAAGATGTATATAAGAATATCCCCTATCATTCCAGGAAATCCTTCAGACATGATAAAAATGAATTCGAAGTACTAAAGCATTCGGTACTTTGGATGGGGTTCGTTAGGCCCAATAGATCTATCTTTAGGATTCACGTCAATTAGTAGATCGGTTTACTAATTCTTGGGTTACCAAGCAAAAGGGGCATATTCAGCTTCGATCATTCACCCATATAATGTAGTTTCATTTACTTGTGTCTATTTCGTAAAACATTTATAAAATTGCATGTATTCTCATCCCAAAATATTAGATTTTAAAAGTGGGACTATAACTCACTTTCACAGATTTTTACTTCGTCGGGAAGTAAGACTTGGCCACTGGTCGATTCACGAACCGATAACAAATATGTACATATATATGAAAGTATGTTCAAAATATATTTACAACACTTTTAATACATTTTGATGTTTTAAGTTTATTAAGTCAGCTGTTCCCGTTAGTAACCTACAACTAGTTGTCCATAATTAAATGTACAGAAATAAATTGATATATATTATCTTAAATCAATCCACGACCCAGTGTATACACGTCTCAGGCTAGATCACAACTCAAAGTATATATATTTTTGGAATCAACCTCAACCCTGTATAGCTAACTCCAACATTACTGCATATAGAGTGTCTATGGTTGTTCCAAATAATATAAATATATGGGTCGATATGATATGTCAAAACATTTGCATACTTGTCTATGGTATCCCAAGATTACATAATATATTAGAATACATGTATAATACAATATAAGTTAGCTAGGATATGATTTGTATAGAATTGTTACAATATTTCCCGTAGCTACAACAATAAAAAAATATCCAATCTTGTTTTACCCATAACTTCTTCGTTTTAAATCCGTTTTGAGTGAATCAAATTGCTATGGTTTCATATTGAACTCTATTTTATGAATCTAAACAGAAAAAGTATAGGTTTATAGTCAGAAATATAAGTTACAAGTCGTTTTTGTAAGAGGTAGTCATTTCAGTCGAAAGAACGACGTCTTGATGACCATTTTGAAAAACATACTTCCACTTTGAGTTTAATCATGATTTTTGGATATAGTTTCATGTTCATAAGAAAAATCATTTTCCCAGAAGAACAACCTTTAAATCAAAGTTTATCATAGTTTTTAATTATCAAACCCAAAACAGCCCGCGGTGTTACTACGACGGCGTATGTCCGATTTTACGGTGTTTTTCGTGTTTCTAGGTTTTAAATCATTAAGTTAGCATATCATATAGATATAGAACATGTGTTTAGTTGATTTTAAAAGTCAAGTTAGAAGGATTAACTTTTGTTTGCGAACAAGTTTAGAATTAACTAAACTATGTTCGAGTGATTTCAAGTTTAAACCTTCGAATAAGGTAGTTTTATATATATGAATCGAATGATGTTATTAACATCATTACTACCTCAATTTTTGTGGATAAACCTACTAGAAATGAGAAAAATAGATCTAGCTTCAAAGGATCCTTGGATGGCTTGAAAGTTCTTGAAGCAGAATCATGACATGAAAACAAGTTCAAGTAAGATTTCCACTCGAAATAAGATTGTTATAGTTATAGAAATTGAATCAAAGTTTGAATATGAGTATTACCTTGTATTAGAAAGATATCTTACTGTAAATAAGAAAGATTTCTTGAGGTTGGATGATCACTTTACAAGATTGGAAGTAAGCTAGCAAACTTGGAAGTATTCTTGATTTTATGAAACTAGAACTTATAGAATTTATGAAGAACACTTAGAACTTGAAGATAGAACTTGAGAGAGATCAATTAGATGAAGAAAATTGAAGAATGAAAGTGTTTGTAGGTGTTTTTGGTCATTGGTATATGGATTAGATATAAAGGATGTGTACTTTTGTTTACATGTAAATAAGTCATGAATGATTACTAATTTTTTTGTAATTTTATGAGTTATTTCATGCTAGTTGCCAAATGATGGTTCCCACATGTGTTAGGTGACTCATATGGGCTGCTAAGAGCTGATAATTGGAGTGTATATACCAATAGTACATACATCTAAAAGTTGTGTATTGTACGAGTACGAATACGGGTGCATACGAGTAGAATTGTTGATGAAACTGAACGAGGATGTAATTGTAAGCATTTTTGTTAAGTAGAAGTATTTTGATAAGTGTCTTGAAGTCTTTCATAAGTGTATGAATACATATTAAAACACTACATGTATATACATTTTAACTGAGTCGTTAAGTCATCGTTAGTCGTTACATGTAAATGTTGTTTTGAAACCTTTAAGTTAACGATCATGTTAAATGTTGTTAACCCAATGCTTATTATATCTAATGAGATGTTAAATTATTACATTATCATGATATTTTGATATATTAATATATCTTAGTATGATATATATACAGTTAAATGTTGTTACAACGACAATCGTTACATATATGTCTCGTTTCGAAATCATTAAGTTAGTAGTCTTGTTTTTTACATATGTAGTTCATTGTTAATACACTTAATGACATGTTTACTTATCATATATCATGATTAAACATAGCGAATCAATATCTTAATATGATTCATATGTATTTAGTAAGACGTTGTTATAACGATAATCGTTATATATATCGTTTCGAGTTTCTTAATTCAATAAACTCAATTTTATGTATATAACTCATTGTTAAAATACCTAATGAGATACTTACTTATCATAATATCATGTTAACTATATATATAATCATATATATGTCATCATATAGTTTTTACAAGTTTTAATGTTCATGAATCACCGGTCAACTTGGGTGGTCAATTGTATATATGAAACCTATTTCAATTAATCAAGTCTTAACAAGTTTGATTGCTTAACATGTTGGAAACACTTAATCATGTAAATAACAATATCAATTAATATATATAAACATGGAAAACTTTGGGTCACTACAGTACCTACCCGTTAAATAAATTTCGTCTCGAAATTTTAAGTAGTTGGAGGTGTTGACGTATCTTCTGGAAATAAGTTCGGGTATTTCTTCTTCATCTGATCTTCTCGTTCCCAGGTGAACTCGGGTCATCTACGAGCATTCCATCGAACTTTAACAATTGGTATCTTGTTTTGCTTAAGTCTTTTAACCTCACGATCCATTATTTCTACGGGTTCTTCGACGAATTGAAGTTTTTCGTTGATTTGGATTTCGTGTAACAGAATAGTGAGATATTATTTAGCAAAAAATTTCTTCAAATTTGAGACGTGGAAAGTGTTATGTACAGCCGTGAGTTGTTGTGATAATTCAAGTCGGTAAGCTACTGGTCCGACACGATCAATAATCTTGAATGGTCCTATATACCTTGGATTTAATTTCCCTCGTTTACCAAATCGAACAACGCCTTTCCAAGGTGCAACCTTAAGCATGACCATCTCTCCAATTTCATATTCTATATCTTTTCTTTTAATGTCGGCGTAGCTCTTTTGTCGACTTTGGGCGGTTTTCAACCATTGTTGAATTTGGATGATCTTCTCGGTAGTTTCTTGTATTATCTCCGGACCCGTAATATGTCCATCCCCCACTTCACTCCAACAAATCAGAGACCTGCACTTTCTACCATAAAGTGCTTCAAACGGCGCCATCTCAATGCTTAAATGGTAGCTGTTGTTGTAGGAAAATTCTGCTAACAGTAGATGTTGATCCCAACTGTTTCCGAAATCAATAACACATGCTCGTAGCATGTCTTCAAGTGTTTGTATCGTCCTTTCGCTTTGCCCATCAGTTTGTGGATGATAGGTAATACTCATGTCTAGACGAGTTCCTAATGCTTGCTGTAATGTCTGCCAGAATCTTGAAATAAATCTGCCATCCCTATCAGAGATAATAGAGATTGGTATTCCATGTCTGGAGATGACTTCCTTCAAACACAGTTGTGCTAACTTCTCCATCTTGTCATCTTCTCTTATTGGCAGGAAGTGTGCTGATTTGGTGAGATGATCAACTATTACCCAAATAGTATCAAAACCACTTGCAGTCCTTGGCAATTTAGTGATGAAATCCATGGTAATGTTTTCCCATTTCCATTCCGGGATTTCGGTTTGTTGAAGTAGACCTGATGGTTTTTGATGCTCCGCTTTGACCTTAGAACACGTCAAATATTCCCCTACGTATTTAGCAAATATCGGCTTTCATACCTGGCCACCAAAAATGTTTCTTGAGATCCTTGTACATCTTCCCCGTTCCTGGATGTATTGAGTATCTGGTTTTATGAGCTTCTCTAAGTACCATTTCTCTCATATCTCGAAATTTTGGTACCCAAATTCTTTCAGCCCTATACCGGTTTCGTCTTCCCGAATATTAAGATGCTTCTCCGATCCTTTGGGTATTTCATCCTTTAAGTTTCCCTCTTTTAAAACTCCTTGTTGCGCCTCCTTTATTTGAGTAGTAAGGTTAGTGTGAATCATTATATTCATAGATTTTACACGAATGAGTTCTCTGTCCTTTCTGATCAAGGCATCGGCTACCACATTTACCTTTCCTGGGTGGTAACGAATCTCAAAGTCGTAATCATTCAACAATTCAATCCATCTGCACTGCCTCATGTTCAGTTGTTTCTGATTAAATATGTGTTGAAGACTTTTGTGGTCGGTATATATAATACTTTTGACCCCATATAAGTAGTGCCTCCATGTCTTTAATGCAAAAACAACCGCGCCTAATTCCAAATCATGCGTCGTATAATTCTGCTCATGAATCTTCAATTGTCTAGACGCATAAGCAATTACTTTCATTCGTTGCATTAATACACAACCGAGACCTTGCTTTGAGGCGTCACAATATATCACAAAATCATCATTCCCTTCAGGTAATGACAATATAGGTACCGTAGTTAACTTTTTCTTCAACAATTGAAACGCTTTTTCTTGTTCATCCTTCCATTCAAATTTCCTCCCTTTATGCGTTAATGCAGTCAAGGGTTTTGCTATTTTAGAAAAATCTTGGATGAATCTCCTGTAATAACCAGCTAGCCCTAAAAATTGGCGTATGTGTTTCGGAGTTTTCGGGGTTTCCCACTTTTTAACGGTTTCAATCTTTGCTGGATCCACCTGAATACCTTCTTTGTTCACTATATGACCGAGGAATTGAACTTCTTCCAACCAAAATGCACACTTTGAAAACTTAGCGTACAGGTTTTCTTTTCTCAGCAACTCTAGCACTTTTCTCAAATGTTCTTCGTGCTCTTGATCATTCTTCGAGTAAATAAGTATGTCATCGATGAAAACAATGACAAACTTGTCAAGATATGGCCCACACACTCGGTTCATGAGGTCGATGAACACAGCTGGTGCGTTAGTCAATCCAAACGGCATAACCATAAACTCGTAATGACCGTAACGCGTCCTAAAAGAAGTCTTTGGAATATCATCCTCCTTCACCCGCATTTGATGATATCCAGAATGTAAATCGATCTTCGAATAAACAGACAAGCCTTGTAGTTGATCAAATAAGTCGTCGATTCTCGGTAGTGGGTAGCGGTTCTTGATGGTAAGTTTGTTCAACTCTGGTCAGTCGATACACAACCTGAATGTACCATCTTTCTTCTTGACAAACAAAAACAGGAGCTCCCCATGGTGATGTGCTTGGTCGAATGAAACCACGCTCTAAAAGTTCATGTAATTGACTTTGTAATTCTTTCATTTTGCTGGGTGCGAGTCTGCATAGAGCACGAGCTATTGGTGCAGCTCCTAGTACAAGGTCTATTTGAAATTCAACGGATCGATGTGGGGGTAATCCCGATAATTCTTTTGGAAATACATCGGGAAATTCTTTTGCGACGGGAACATCAGTGATGTTCTTTTCTTCAGGTTTAACTTCCTTGATGTGTGCTAGAATGACATAACAACCTTTTCTTATTAGTTTTTGCGCCTTCAAACTACTAATAAGACTTAATTTCGCGTTGTTCTTTTTTTTCGTACACCATTAAAGGTTTTCCCTTTTCACGCATAATGTGAATCGCATTTTTGTAACAAACGACCTCTGCTCTTACCTTCTTCAACCAGTCCATGCCAATTATTACATCAAAACTCCCTAACTCAACTGGTATTAAATCAATCTTAAACGTTTCATCATCCAGTTTAATTTCTCTATCCCGACATATATTATCTGCTGAAATTAATTTACCATTTTCTAATTCGAGTAAAAATTTATTATCCAAAGGCGTCAATGGGCAACTTAATTTAGCACAAAATTCTCTACTCATATAGCTTCTATCCGCACCCGAATCAAATAAAACATAAGCAGATTTATTGTCAATAAGAAATGTACCCGTACCAAGCTCCGGGTCTTCCTGTGCTTCTGCCGCATTAATATTGAAAACTCTTCCACGGCACTGCCCATTAGTATTCCCCTGATCCGGGCAATTTCTAATAATGTGGCCCGGTTTTCCACATTTATAACAAACATCGTTGGTATTACTTGCTCCGACACTATTCGTTTCGGCATTACTTGTTCCAGGATGACTTGTTCCTTTAGTTCTGTTAAACTTTGGTCCGTAGACCTCACACTTTGTCGCGCTATGACCATTTCTTTTACACCTGTTACAAAATGTCGTGCAAAACCCTTGATGATTTTCTTCACACCTATGACATGGTTGTTTTTTGTTTTTGTTACCGTTGTTGTTATTGAGGTTGTTGTTGGGGTTGTTATTGTTGTTGAAACGGTTGTTGTAGTTGTTGTTGTTGTTATTGGGATATTTGTTGTATTTATTGTTAGGATTGCGGTTATTGTTGCGATTGTTGTTGCAGTTGTTGGGATAGTTGTTGCGGTTGTGGTTGTAATTATTGTTGTTGTTATACTAGTGACTCTTGTCACCGTTTTCCTCCCACTTCCTTTTGAGTTGTTTCATGTTGGCTTCTTCGGCCGCATGCTCTTTAATTCTTCCCTCAATCTGATTTATGAGTTTATGAGCCATTCGAATTGCCTTCTGTATAGAAGCGGGCTCGTGTGAACTCACATCTTCTTGAATCCTTACTGGTAACCCTTTTACAAATGCGTCGATCTTCTCTTCTTCATCTTCGAATGCTCCCTGACACAATAGGCACAACTCTGTGAATCGTCGTTCATATGTGGTAACATCGAACCCTTGTGTTCGTAACTCTCTAAGTTCTGCCTTGAGTTTATTGACTTCGTTTCTAGGACGGTACTACTCGTTCATCAATTGCTTGAATGCCGACCACGGTAGTGCGTAAGCAGCATTTTGTCCTACCTGTTCAAGATAGGTGTTCCACCATGTTAACGCAGTACCTGTGAAGGTATGCGTAGCATACTTAACTTTGTCCTCTTCAGTACACTTACTTATGGCAAACACTGATTCGACTTTCTCGGTCCACCGTTTCAATCCAATTGGTCCTTCGGTTCCATCAAATTTCAAAGGTTTGCAGGCAATGAATTCTTTGTAGGAGCATCCTACACGATTTCTTGTGCCGTTAGCTGCATTGCTAGATTCAGAGTTATTATTGGTATGTAGCGCAGCCTGTACTGTGGCTATGTTTGCAGCAAGAAAGGTACGAAATTCCTCTTCGCTCATATTCATGGTGTGTCGAGTAGTCGGTGCCATTTCCTTCAAAATAGCCAACTGAATCGAGTTAATCATACTGAATATTAAGAGTAGTCAATAGTATTTCGTAGCATAATATGAACTCATTTATAAAAGCTTTTTCTTCATATTAGCATTTCATAAGTTTAAATTCGGGTACTACCTACCCGTTAAGTTCATACTTAGTAGCTAATATACAATTCAACTACTACAATTCCATATGAAAATCTGATTATAATAATATATCACATACAAATATTCTTCAAACTTACAACTTCGCTATATTACATATAACATGAAATATAGTACACTTTGATACAGGACAGTTTTTGAAGATAAACCTAGTTAATACGCAAGTTGTTTAGCAAAGGAAATAAAGACACGTAGTTCATAAGTCCAGAAACAAGTCATGCATTCTGGTTTTACTAAGACGACTTCCCATCCTTGGTCTTGTGGAAAATAACCATTATGACCATTGTCTAGGCATCATGTTGTAATGTCGTCAAAAGAACGAGGGTTTCGTAATGTCCAACAGCCCCGTAATAATCTAAAAACCTTGTTTCTCACCCCAACTACTGAATCCGTCACTTGTGGGAAGGTTTTATTAAAAGTTGCAATCCGATGTTCTTTTTCTCACTTTGGTAAGAAGCGAACATCACTAACCCGTAAGCATAACATTCTTCTTTATGTTGCATGTTAGAAGCTCTTTCTAATTCACGAAATCCTATGTTGGGATATGTTGAGTCAAAATAGGTTCTTAACCCGTAGCGTAAAATTTCATTTGGGTTCCCCGCATTTAACGCTTTAAAAAAAACACGGCGTAACTTACGGTCTCCCCAATGTGATATACCCCACCTATCAAAGGAAAGTCTTTTATAAACTAAGGCATTTCTGGAAAGTCTTTCAAATGTTTGAAAAGTTAATTTTGCCATAATTAATTGTGCTGATGAATTCTGAACGACTCTAGACAAGATTTCCTCAATCATATCCTCTGGTAGATCTTCTAAAATATTCGGTTGTCTACCATTAACGTCCATTTTGTTTTTATACTGTAAAATAGACAAGGATTAGATTCGTAAAATATAATTAATAAACAATACAAGTAATTTTTACATAGAACATAAAAGTACAAGCACACTACAATACATATAATATAAAACATGATTACAACCCTCTAATCTGAATCACTGGTTTCTTCTTCTTCGGACTTGGTTCGTTTTCCTAATTTTCTAGGAATATATGGTGTTCCTCTAATACGAGCCGTCGTTTTCCACAATGGTTAAGAAAAACCTGGTGGTTTAGAGGTTCCCGGGTCATTGTTACATTTTAGGAAATACGGATGTTGCCGATACATATAAAGTTCATCGGGGTTGGAATCGGGTTTCTCTATTTTTATACCTTTTCCCTTATTATTTTCTTTCTCTTTATTAAATTGGGTCGAGGTAATTTCTATAACATCATCGGAATCCTCATCGGGATCCGATTCATCAAAAAATTAGTAATCTTCCCAATATTTTGCTTCCTCAGTGGAAACACCATTGACCATTATTAACATTGGTCCGTTGGTTGAGGATTTTCTTTTATTTAATCGATTTACTATAGGTATCAATATTTCTTCCTCCGAAACCTCTTCTTCTTCCGGTTCCTCCTCTTCCGGTTCCTCCTCTTCTGGTTCCTCCTCTTCCGGTTCCTCTTCTTCCGGTTCCTCTTCGGGAATTTGTGAATCTTCCCAAAGTATATTCGACTCTTCATTATTATTAGGTGAGTCGATGGAATTTGTACTAGTTTTAGACATTATCACACAATATCAAACACATTAAGAGGTTAATATATCACATAATATTTACATGTTAATAATATATAGTTTCCAACAAAAGTGTTAAGCAATCGTTTTTAAAGAAAACACGGTCGAAGTCCAGACTCACTAATGTATCCTAACAAACTCGATAAGACACACTAATGCAAATTTCTGGTTCTCTAAGACCAACGCTCAGATACCAACTGAAATGTCCCGTTCATATTGATTATAAACGTTCCATATTAATTGATTTCGTCGCGAGGTTTTGACCTCTATATGAGACGTTTTTCAAAGACTGCATTCATTTTTAAAACAATCATAACCTTTATTTTATCTATAAAGGTTTAAAAAGTATTACGTAGATTATCAAATAATGATAATCTAAAATATACCGTTTACACACGACCATTACATAATGGTTTACAATAAGAATATATTACATCAAAAATAAGTTTCTTGAATGCAGTTTTTACATAATATCATACAAGCATGGACTCCAATTCTTGTCCTTATTTTAGTATGCAACAGCGGAAGCTCTTAATAATCACCTGAGAATAAACATGCTTAAAACGTCAACAAAAATGTTGGTGAGTTATAGGTTTAACCTATATATTATCAAATCATAATAATAGACCACAAGATTTCATATTTCAATATACATCCCATACATAGAGATAAAAATCATTCATATGGTGAACACCTAGTAACCGACATTAACAAGATGCATATAAGAATATCCCCTATCATTCTGAGAAATCCTTCGGACATGATAAAAATGAATTCGAAGTACTAAATCATCCGGTACTTTGGATGGGGTTCGTTAGGCCCAATAGATCTATCTTTAGGATTCGCGTCAATTAGTAGATCGGTTTACTAATTCTTGGGTTACCAAGCAAAAGGGGCATATTCGGCTTCGATCATTCACCCATATAATGTAGTTTCATTTACTTGTGTCTATTTCGTAAAACATTTATAAAACTGCATGTATTCTCATCCCAAAATATTAGATTTTAAAAGTGGGACTATAACTCACTTTCACAGATTTTTACTTCGTCGGGAAGTAAAACTTGGCCACTGGTTGATTCACGAACCTATAACAAATATGTACATATATATCAAAGTATGTTCAAAATATATTTACAACACTTTTAATACATTTTGATGTTTTAAGTTTATTAAGTCAGCTGTCCTCGTTAGTAACCTACAACTAGTTGTCCATAGTTAAATGTACAGAAATAAATTGATATATATTATCTTGAATCAATCCACGACCCAGTGTATACACGTCTCAGGCTAGATCACAACTCAAAGTATATATATTTTTGGAATCAACCTCAACCCTGTATAGCTAACTCCAACATTACTGCATATAGAGTGTCTATGGTTGTCCAAATAATATATATAGATGGGTCGATATGATATGTCAAAACATTTGCATACGTGTCTATGGTATTCCAAGATTACATAATATATTAGAATACATGTATAATACAATATAAGTTAGCTAGGATATGATTTGTATAGAATTGTTACAATATTTCCCGTAGCTACAACAATAAAAAAATATCCAATCTTGTTTTACCCATAACTTCTTCGTTTTAAATCCGTTTTGAGTGAATCAAATTGCTATGGTTTCATATTGAACTCTATTTTATGAATCTAAACAGAAAAAGTATAGGTTTATAGTCAGAAATATAAGTTACAAGTCATTTTTGTAAGAGGTAGTCATTTCAGTCGAAAGAACGACGTCTTGATGACCATTTTGAAAAACATACTTCCACTTTGAGTTTAACCATGATTTTTGGATATAGTTTCATGTTCATAAGAAAAATTATTTTCCCAGAAGAACAACCTTTAAATCAAAGTTTATCATAGTTTTTAATTATCAACCCCAAAACAGCCCGCTGTGTTACTACGACGGCGTATGTCCGGTTTTACGGTGTTTTTCGTGTTTCCGGGTTTTAAATCATTAAGTTAGCATATCATATAGATATAGAACATGTGTTTAGTTGATTTTAAAAGTCAAGTTAGAAGGATTAACTTTTGTTTGCGAACAAGTTTAGAATTAACTAAACTATGTTCTAGTGATTTCAAGTTTAAACCTTCGAATAAGGTAGTTTTATATATATGAATCGAATGATGTTATGAACATCATTACTACCTCAGGTTTTGTGGATAAACCTACTAGAAATGAGAAAAATAGATCTAGCTACAAAGGATCCTTGGATGGCTTGAAAGTTCTTGAAGCAGTATCATGACACGAAAACAAGTTCAAGTAAGATTTCCACTCGAAATAAGATTGTTATAGTTATAGAAATTGAATCAAAATTTGAATATGAGTATTACCTTGTATTAGAAAGATATCTTACTATAAATAAGAAAGATTTCTTGAGGTTGGATGATCACTTTACAAGATTGGAAGTAAGCTAGCAAACTTGGAAGTATTCTTGATTTTATGAAACTAGAACTTATAGAATTTATGAAGAACACTTAGAACCTGAATGAAAGTGTTTGTAGGTGTTTTTGGTCATTAGTATATGGATTAGATATAAAGGATGTGTTAGGTGACTCACATGGGCTGCTAAGAGCTGATCATTGGAGTGTATATACCAATAGTACATACATCTAAAAGCTGTGTATTGTACGAGTACGAATACGGGTGTATACGAGTAGAATTGTTGATGAAACTGAACGAGGATGTAATTGTAAGCATATTTGTTAAGTAGAAGTATTTTGATAAGTGAAGTCTTTCATAAGTGTATGAATACATATTAAAACACTACATGTATATACATTTTAACTGAGTCGTTAAGTCATCGTTAGTCGTTACATGTAAATGTTGATTTGAAACCTTTAAGTTAAAGATCATGTTAAATGTTGTTAACCCAATGTTTATTATATCTAATGAGATGTTAAATTATTACATTATCATGATATTATGATATATTAATATATCTTAGTATGATATATATACAGTTAAATGTTGTTACAACGATAATCGTTACATATATGTCTCGTTTCGAAATCATTAAGCTAGTAGTCTTGTTTTTACATATGTAGTTCATTGTTAATACACTTAATGACATGTTTACTTATCATTTATCATGATTTAACATAGTGTATCAATATCTTAATATGATTCATATGTATTTAGTAAGACGTTGTTATAACGATAATCGTTATATATATCATTTCGAGTTTCTTAATTCAATAAACTCAATTTTATATATATAACTCATTGTTAAAATACCTAATGAGATACTTACTTATCATAATATCATGTTAAATATATATATAATCATATATATATATATATATATATATATATATATATATATATATATATATATATATATATATATATATATATATATATATATATCATATAGTTTTTACAAGTTTTAACGTTCGTGAATCACCGGTCAACTTGGGTGGTCAATTGTCTATATTAAACCTATTTCAATTAATCAAGTCTTAACAAGTTTGATTGCTTAACTTGTTGGAAACACTTAATCATGTAAATAAAAATTTCATTTAATATATATAAACATGGAAAAGTTCGGGTCACTACAAATACCCTTCATTAAACTTTAATTTAAAAAGCAGGAATCTGCCAATAGCAGCAGTGCGCGGCGCGCACACATACCCTTGTGCAGTGCACACAAGGGTCTGGGCAGAATCTGACCTCTGTTTAATTACACAGTGCATCCCATACTTCAAGTATCCTATTTACACGTCTGTACAATAAAATATTCGAGTCTTACAACTCTCCCCCACTTGAATTGGAGCGCGTCCTCGTGATCCAAGCCGCATGACAAGCGGGAAGATAAACTAAGACAAACTCTTTGGGCTCCCAAGTAAACTCGAAACCTTTAATACGACGCCATTGAACTTTAAAAGTTCTCACCTCTTTATTTCTCAGCCTTTTGACCTTCTCATCGAGTATAGCAATCGGCTCCTCAACATACTCTAATTTATTGTTTAGCTCAATCTCGTCTAATGGCACCCATGAAGAATCATCCGCAAGACACTTACATAGATGGGAAATATGAAATGAATTATGGATCCCCGCAAGCTCTTCGGGTAATTCCAAACGATACGCAACTTAACCAACACGAGCTAAAATTTTAAATGGCCCGTTTTCGAAACAGAATATCACCTTTCCATGGCGAAACTTTGAGCATCACCATGTCGCCCTCTTGGAACTCAATCGGTCGTCTACGTTTATCGGCATAAGATTTTTGTCTATCTTGAGCCTTTTTCAAATGAGCCCGAATCATATCAATCTTTCTATTCGTCTCTAAAACCAAATCGGTACTCCCGATTTCTCTTTGACCCATTTCACCCCAACAAATCGGGGTTCGACACATATGCCCATAAAGCATCTCGTAAAGTGGCATCCCGATACTAGTATGATAACTATTATTGTACGAGAATTTCACTAATGGTAAGTGCTCATCCTAACTACCGCCGAAATCAATAATACACGCCCGTAACATATCCTCCAATGTTTGATTCATACGTTCGGTTTGACCGTCTGTTTGAGGATGGTACGCCGTGCTTAATTTCAATTGTGTAACCATATCTTCATGAAACTTTTCCCAAAACCGAGATGTGAAACGAGTATGTCGATCCGAAATAATAGATATAGGAACCCCGTGTCTCGATATCACCTCCTTGATAAATAACTTAGCCAAGGTGTTCGAAGATATCGCTTCCTGAATGGGAAGAAATGAGGCACTTTTCGTCAATCGATCAACTATTACCCAAATCGAGTCAAATTGGGTTCTCGCCATCTTTGGTAACTTTGTGATGAAATCCATGGTAATGTGCTCCCATTTCCATTTCAGAATTTCTAACGGTTGTAACATACCATACGGCTTTTGGTGTTCAGCTTTAACTTGCAAACACGTGGCGCATTGTTCAACATACTTTACAACATCACGCTTAAATGCCCGGCCACCAATACTCCTTCTTTAAATCAAGATACATTTTTGTTACGCCCGGATGAATGAAATACTTTGACTTATATGCTTCATCAAGTAGCACTCGTCAGAAATCTCCCATTCTAGGCACCCACACTCGTCAGCACAACAAACCATGCGGACCTAAGGTAATAAACTCCATTTAGCCCACGATCCGTTCCTCATGTTTGTTGTTAACAAAAGCTTCAATTTGTATCTCACCAAGCTTTACAAGAAAATCGTTAGTAATAATCATGCGTAACGATCCTACTCGTATCGCCGGATGTTGACTCTTCTGACTTAACACATCCGCGACCACGTTCCCCTTACCTGGATGATAAAGTATTTCACAATCGTAATCTTTTACCACGTCCATCTACCTACGTTGACGATAATTCAAATCTCGTTGATCAAAAAGATGTTTTAAGCTCTTGTGATCCAAAAAAATCGTACACTTGACACCGTACAAGTAATGGCACCAAATTTTCAACGCATGCACCACCACCGCTGAAAGGACCCGTCCTAATCCATCCGGACGAAGTCCATATGGATTATAAACGATTCACAACAGTTGATTACATCGTGAGGTATCTGACCTATATATGAGACATTTTACAAACATTGCATTCGTTTTTGAAAAGACAATCTTTCATTACAACGAAAGTTGACGGCATGCATACCATTTTATAATTTATCTAACTATAACTGATTTAATAATAATCTTGATGATCTCAACGACTCGAATGCAACGTATTTTGAAATATGTCATGAATGACCCCAAGTAATATCTCTAAAATGAGCAAATGCACAGCGGAAGATTTCTTTCATACCTGAGAATAAACATGCTTTCAAGTATCAACCAAAAGGTTGGTGAGTTCATTAGTTTAACATAAATAATCATTTCATAAATTTAATAGACCACAAGATTTCATATTTCCAATTCTCATAAACATACGTCCCATGCATAGAGACAAAAATATCATTCATATGGATTGAACACATGGTAACCGACATTAACAATATGCATATAAGAATATCCCCATCATTCCGGGATCCTCCTTCGGACATGATATAAATTTCGAAGTACTAAAGCATCCTGTACTTTAGATGGGGCTTGTTGGGCCCGATAGATCTATCTTTAGAGTTCACGTCAATTAGGGTGTCTGTTCCCTAATTCTTAGATTACCAGACTTAATAAAAAGGTGCATATTCGATTTCGATAATTCAACCATATAATGTAGTTTCAATTACTTGTGTCTATTTCATAAAACAGTTATAAAAACATCGCATGTATTCTCAGTCTCAAAAATATATATTGCAAAAGCATTTAAAAAGGGAGCAAATGAAACTCACCATACTGTATTTTGTAGTAAAAATACATATGACGACATTGAACAAGTGTAGGATTGACCTTGGATTCACGAACCTATATCATTTATATATCTATTAAATCATATAATCGTAAACGAACAAAATATATGTATATTATTATTAGTGATATAATTTTTATATTAATAACTCATAGGTTTCATTATTTAATTAAATATATTTTTATATAAAGATCCTTTATTTGTTAATTTAACAATAATATTAGATTAAGGATAGTAATAATAATAATAGTAATAATGGTAATAATAATAATAATACAAATGTAAATTAAAAAAAAAAGATAATTTTAATAAAGATAATAACTTTAATAATAATAATTTTACTAAAAAATGATGTTTTTAATAATAAAGATAAAATGATAGTTTTAATAATAATGATTCTTTCAATACTACTATAGTTGTAAAATAATAACTTTTAATAATAATTATATACTAATAATGATAATCTTATTAATAATAGTAATGATATTATTGATAGTAATACTTATGTTAATCATAGTAATTAATGATAATAATAACTATAAATATGTTACTAATACTAATGTTAATGATAATACTAATGTTAATCTTAAAATCATGTTAATACTAATATTAGTAATAAGACTTATAATAATAATAACTATGATAATAATAATATTCATAAACTTTGTAATAATAATATCAATAATAATGATAATGAAAACAATACTTTCGATAAAAATGCTTAATACCTAATAATAATAATAATATAAATAAAAATAATAAAATTTGTAAAACTACCTCACAAGCTTTAAAAAAAAATTTTGCTGCCCATGCCCAAGCTCGAACTCAAGACCTCTCGCTTAACAATCTCGCTTCCAAACCACTCAACTGTCCTTGATTTTCTGATTTGAACGCAATCTAATTATTTATAACCCTTTTCTGTTTCAAATCTGAATAGTTTAATCATACTAGGCCCAACAGCATTATACACGGCCCAATGACAAAGTCAGTTTTCGGCTAACCCATAATTTAGAAGCCTTCGGCCCATCAGCAGTTCTATAGCCCAAGTCTTTATTGTAAAAAAAATAAATTCGACTAAGTCTAGTATCGAACCCATGATCTCCTGGTTAAACACCCACACGCCGAAACCACTTCTCCACTTCCACTTTTCTGCTTTATCTTCTCGTTTAAATCTATTAAACCTGCTTATTCTGTCTCATTCTTCTTCTTCTTTACAAACCCAGAATCTATTCATCACTTTGTTATTTTATGTATCAAAAAAAATTTTACTATCATCATCATTTCGGTTATTATCTAACATCACACGTTCCTAATCATCTTTATCATTTTCGATCATCATTATCATAATCGTTACCATCACATCATCATCTCTTCATCATTGTGACATGATCATAACATCACCATCGTGAACGTTATCAAATAATTATGTAATCATCATCTTTATCAACGTCGTACAGAATCATCATCATACAGCATTTATTCATTTTCAACATTACATTAATTCACCGTTAATAATATCTTCAATTCATCATCGTTTAGTAGCACAACATGGCATCAATTCGTTGTTTCTAGACTGGCTGTTATAGTGACATAAAATATGCAGGTGCAGCAACAGTTTTGCAATGGTGGTGTTTGTGAGGGTTTCGAACAAATTTAGATGAGAGAGAGTAGGGTGAGAGTGGCGGTGGTTCAAGGTGTTTCATGGTTGTGGGTGGCGGCTTAGGGTGTTGGATGGTTTCGATGGTTAACTGTGATGGTTGATCATGATCCACAATAGAAAGGGAATACATGGTATTAATAATAAAGCATGTGAGGTGTGATGATTACTTATGGTTGTCGAGAGAGAAAGAAGAAAGGAAAAAAAAAATATAACGCGAAGGTGGGTTAGGGTGGTTCACGGTGGTAGCTCATGGTGATGGTGTCTTTGGTGATGGAGTGGTGGCGGCTAAAAGTAGACAGAGAAGAAGAAAGGAGATGATCGATAGGTACATATCTATCTATCTATCTCTTAAACATGTGTGTGTATATATAAACATATATATGCTAGTGTATATAATATGTAAATCCTAATAATTCATAAAGTAAAAGGCAACAGTAATATGCAAGTTGGACGCCTCTTTTCCTATATTTTGTGCCGACAGTTTAACACGGCTATAATATCGTACCCCGTTATTAATCAGTGGCGAATTAAAAGTCTTCGGAAAAATCCTAAATTTTTAAATTAACTTCCTTTATTTATTTAGGTCATTATGGTATTAAATTCGATCATAAATTGGTTAAATGAAAATTACATCATCTGTCCCTCTCATTTATGGGTGAAATATAAAAAGTATTAAAATTAAATAATTAGATCCCAAATATACTTTTAATAAGCCTATAACTTATATAACTCATTTTCGGATCACCTTTTATTTTAAAATCACATAAATTTGAATTTAAACTTCTCTAAATAATAATCGAAACGTCCAACAAGTATTACAATTATTAAATAATTACATTTGATATACTTTCACTATATATATATATTTATATATATATAATTATTTATTTTAATAAAAAATAAATTATAACCTATATTTATTTCTAACAATTAAGTTGTATATTGTTTCCAATTATTATATCTTTGCAACTAATATTCATATACATATATTTCATTACTTAGTATTATTTTACATATTTATTTATAACAACAATTTCATATAAAAGATTAATAAAATTTATTATATAAATATATTTATTTATATACATACTTATCTATTTACATATAGTTGTTCGTGAATCGTCGAGAATGGTCAAAGGTCAAATGTCATCATGAAATAGTTTCAAACTTTTGAGACTCAACCTATAGACTATGCTTGTTGTGTCGAAATCAAATAAAAATTAAGTTTAAATTTGGTCGGAAATTCCCGGGTCGTCACAACCGCCAACTCGAGATCATGAGTCGGGTATCTCGTTTCGTGTTCCTTTAATTGTCGAGAGGCAAAAGAGATGACTTTACCTCTTTGCATTAGAACACACCCGAGCCCATTTAAAGACGCATCACAATAAACCGTCATGTCTTCTACCCCTTCCGACAACACTAACACCGGAGCTTGACATAATTTCTCTTTTAACAATTGAAAAGCAATTTCTTGCTCGTTCTCCCAATTAAATCTCGCGTTCTTTCTTGTCAACTTCGTCAAAGGAGAAGCGATTTTAGAAAAGTCTTGGATAAACCGATGATAATAACCGGCCAATCCGAGAAAACTTCGGATTTTCGTAGGTGTAGTCGGTCGTCCCCAACTTTTTACCATCTCAATCTTCCTCGGATCTACTTGAATACCATCTTTGTTCACAATATGGCCAAGGAATTGAACTTTCCTTAGCCAAAATTCACATTTGGAGAATTTTTCATACAATTTCTCCTTCTGCAACGTCTTCAACACACTACACAAATGATGTTCATGTTCCTTCATACTCTTCGAATAGACAAGTATGTCGGCAATGAACACAATCACCAACTTTTCCAACATGAAATGTCCCGTTCATAATAATTATAAACATTTCATATTAATTGATTTCGTTGCGAGGTTTTAACCTCTATATGAGACGTTTTTCAAAGACTGGATTCATTTTTAAAACAAACCATAACCTTTATTTTATCGACAATGGTTTAAAGGACATAACCTAGGTTATCAAGTAATGATAATCTAAAATATCACGCTTACACACGACCATTACATAATGGTTTACAATAAATATTATGTTACAACAAATAAAACTTTCGAATGCAGTTTTTAGACAATATCATACAAGCATGGACTCCAAATCTTGTCCTTAATTTAGTATGCAACAGCGGAAGCTCTTAACAATCACCTGAGAATAAACATGCTTAAAACGTCAACAAAAATGTTGGTGAGTTATAGGTTTAACCTATATAATTATCAATCATAATAATAGACCACAAAATGTTTTTTTTATAAACACATCTCATATCAGGCATTTCGCAAACTGCATAGGGATAAAAATCATTCATATGTTGAACACCTGGTAACCGACATTAACTTAATGCATAGAATATCCCCAAATAGAACCTCTCGCCTGTATAATAATCTCGAAGAACTAAAGCCATCCATAACCTGAATGGGGGTTGTTAGGCCCAATAGATCTATCTTTAGGATTCGCGTCAATTAGGGGCCATTTCCCTAATTCTTAGGTTACCAGACTTGAAGGGCGATATTCACTTTCACAGATTTTTACTTCGTCGGAAATTTAAGACTTGGCCACGGATCGATTCACGAACCTATAACAAATATATACATATATATCAAAGTATGATCGAAATATATTCACAACATTTTTTTTACATTTTAATGATTTAAGTTTATTAAGCTAGCTGTCCAACGTTAGTAATCTACAACTAGTTGTCCACAGTTAGATGTACAGAAATAAATCAATATATATTATCTCGAATCAATCCACGACCCAGTGTATACAAGTATCAGGATAGATCACAACTTAAAGTATATATATTATTTTGGAATCAACCTCAACCCTGTATAGCTAACTCAAGCAATACTGCATATAGAGTGTCTATGGTTGTTCCAAATAATATATATAGATGGGTCGATATGATATGTCAAAACATTGTATACGTGTCTATGGTATCCCAAGATTACATAATATATGTTAGAATACATGTATAATACAATATAAGTTAGTTAAGTTATGGTTAGTCTAGATTTGTTACAAAATTTCCGTAGCTAAAACTAGCAAATTTATCCAATTTTGTTTTACCTGTCATTTCTTCATTTCAAATCCGTTTTGAGTGATTCAAGTTGCTATGGTTTCATAATGAACTGAAATTTATGAAACTAAAGAGAAAAAGTATAAGTTTATAGTCGGGAATACAGGTTACAAGCCATTTTTTAAAGAGGTAGTCATTTCTGTCGAAAAAACGACATCTTGATGACCATTTTGAAAAACATATTTCAACTTTGTGTTTAACCATGATTTTTGGATATGGTATCATATTCATATGAAATATCATTTTTCCAGAAAACAAACTTCCAATTCAAAGATTAAGATAGTTTTTATTTTTCTAACCCAAAACAGTCCCCGGTTTCACTACGACGGCGTATGTCCGGTTTTACGGTGTTCTTCGTGTTTCCAGGTTTTAAATCATTAAGTTAGCATATAATATAGATATAAAACATGTGTTTAATTGATTTTAAAAGTTATGTTAGAAGGATTAACTTTGTTTGCGAACAAGTTTAGAATTAACTAAACTATGTTCTAGTGATTACAAGTTTAAATCTTCGAATAAGATAGTTATATATATATATATATATATATATATATATATATATATATATATATATATATATATATTAATCGAATGATGTTATGAACATCATTACTACCTTAAGTTTAGTAGGTAAACCTACTGGAAGTGACAAAAATTGATCTAGCTTCAAAGGATCTTGGATGGCTTGAAAGTTCTTGAAGTAGAATCATGACACAAAAACAAGTTCAAGTAAGATTTTTACTCGAATTAAGATAGTTTATAGTTATAGAAATTGAATCAAAGTTTGAATATGAATATTACCTTAAATTAGAATGATAACCTACTGTAAATAACAGAGGTTTCTTGATCTTAGATGATTACTTGGAATGGATTAGAAAGCTTGGAAGTAGACTTGTAAACTTGAAAGTATTCTTGATTTTATGAAACTAGAACTTATAGAATTTATGAAGAACACTTAGAACTTGAAGATAGAACTTGAGAGAGATCAATTAGATGAAGAAAATTGAAGAATGAAAGTGTTTGTAGGTGTTTTTGGTCATTGGTATATGGATTAGATATAAAGGATGTGTAAGTTTTTTTTTGTAAATAATTCATGAATGATTTATAATATTTTTTTGTAATTTTGTGAGATATTTCATGCTAGTTGCCAAATGATGGTTCCCACATGTTTAGCTGACTCACAAGGGCTGCTAAGAGCTGATCATTGAAGTATATATACAAATAGTAAATACATCTAGAAGCTGTGTATTGTACGAGTACGAATACGGGTGCATACGAGTAGAATTGTTGATGAAAATGAATGAGGATGTAATTGTAAGCATTTTTGTTAAGTAGAAGTACTTTGATATGTGTCTTGAAGTCTTTCAAAAGTGTACTAATACATCTAAATACACTACATGTATATACATTTTAACTGAGTCGTTAAGTCATCGTTAGTCGTTACATGTAAGTGTTGTTTTGAAACCTTTAAGTTAACGGTCTTGTTAAATGTAATTAATTCATTGTTATTATACTTAAATGAGATGTTAGATTGTTATGTCAACATGATAACATGGTGTATGAATATATCTTAACATCATATATATATATATATATATATATATATATATATATATATATATATATACATATATACATATATATATATATGTTAAAATACTATTACAACGATAATCGTTACATATATATATTGTTTCGAAATCCTTAAGTTAGTAGTCTCATCTTACTTGTATAGTTCATTGTTAATACACTCAATGATATACTTAATTATCATTTTATCATGTTAAATATAGTATATCGATATCTTAATACAATACATATGTATTTAGTAAGACGTTGTTATAACGATAATCGTTATATATATATATATATATCGTTTCGAGCTTCATAATTCAATATTCTCATTTTTTATGTATATCACACATTGTTAATATACTTAGTGAGATACTTACTTATCATAATCTCATGTTAACCATATATATGTCCATATATATATATCATCATGTCGTTATTACAAGTTTTAATGTTCGTGAATTGCCGGTCAACTTGGGTGGTCAATTGTCTACATGAAACTCATTTCAAATAATCAAGTCTTAACAAGTTTGATTGCTTCACATCTTGGAAACATTTAATCATGCAAATATAGTTTTCATTTAATATATAATCATGGAATAATCATGGAAACGTTCGGGTCACTACACAACATAGGTTGGCACACTCGGTTCATATGATCCATGAATGCCGCCGGTGCATTCGTAAGACCAAAAGGCATTACTACAAACTCAAAATGCTCATAACGCGTTCGAAAGGCCATTTTCTCAATATCTTCCTCACGGACCCGCATTTGGTGATAGCCGGACCGTAAGTCAATTTGAGTTGATCAAACAAATCATCAATCCGAGGCAATGGATAGCGATTTTTGATCATCAATTTATTCAACTCTCGATAATCGATGCACATCCGCATACTACCATCTTTCTTCTTCTCGAATAAAACCGGAGCACCCCATGGTGAAGCACTCGGTCGAATAAAACCCTTTTCAAGCAACTCCTGGGTTTAATTTAACAACTCTTGCATTTCTGTTGGTGCTAAACGTTAAGGTGTTTTAGCAATTGGAGTAGCACCCGGAACCAACTCGATGCGAAATTCAACTTGTCTTTTTGTCGGAACACCCGGTAATTCATCCGGAAAAATGTCTTCGAATTCACTAACCACCAAAATTTAACGAATGTATGGTGGCTTTTCACCAGTATCAACTACATGAGCAAGAAAAGCCATGCCACCACTAACAAGAGAAACGACGTGCCCGCACATAAGTGCATAATGGCACAAGTCTTCTCCGCCTCTCACCATGAATTATTAACTCTCCCCCACATGGGGTCTTCACACGAATAGATTTTTCATGGCATGCAATATCGACTCTATAGCGATCGAGCCAATCCATACCAATGACAATATCGAATTCACCCAAGGTCATCGAGATAAGATCAATTTTAAACGTTTCGGAACCAAACACAATATCACAATCATTACAAACATCAGCCCCTAGCACCATCTTACCATCCGCTATTTCAACTTCTATCGGATGACTTAACTTAGCTAGTGGTTTATCAAGCTTAGACACAAATTGCAGAGACACAAACGATAAATTTGCACCGCTATCAAATATTATCCTTGCCGGATTAGAGTTAACCATGAAAGTATCTAAAACAACTTCGTTGGATTGCTTGGCCTCATCATAGGTCAGCAAATAATTACGTCCCTAAGCCGTACCCGCCGCCTTCTCCAACTTCTTAACATGATCGATGTTCAAATCAGGACACTCCGGCCTTCGGTGCCCTTCCTTACCACAATTATAACAAGTGAGTTTGGTTGTAGAAGATGGCTTGGTGAAATCACGAGCCAATGGTCCTTGTCGCCCACAATTATAACATTTGGGTCCAAAACCCCCGGACGTACACCTTCTTTACACTACCAACACTCTCACTCGCACCCATACTTTTCTTGTTCGAATGACTAGTAGCTTCAAACTTCCTTTTGCCAAACGTAAAGCCACTCTTTCTAAACACAAGCGCCTCAAAACCTTTGGCCATATTGAACAACTCATCAAAACTTTTTACCACACTTACACTAATCTTTTCTTGATAACTATCGTTCAAGGTTCGATAGAAGTCTTCCTTCAACATTTTATCATTCCCAACATACTCCGGGCAAAATTGGGTCTTTGACAAGAAAAGGGATTTGAGATTGTTCAAATCCATCGACCCTTGCCTCAAGGAACACAACTCGTCCTTAAGTCTAATAAGATCGGCTGAAGTTCGGTACTCGTCGAAAAACTCTGCCTTCAACTCTTCCCAAGTGAAATCCATACATTTTTCTTCACCATAAAGTTGGATCTTCGCGTCCCACCACAATTTATCATCGCCCCACAACATACTACACTCGTACCTTATCTTCTTATCGAGAGGGCATTCACAAGTATGGAAAGCCCCCTCCGTATTGGAGATCCAACATGCACTCTTAAGAGGGTCTCGTTCACCTTCAAAGGTGGGAGGTTGAGAATCCTTGAAATTCTTGTAGAAAAAGTCTCGCCTTCCAACATTATCCTCTTGAAGTACAACTTTAATTTGTTCCTTTACTACATTGACTAGTTGCTCGTCAATCGTGTCTAGAAACATATTCTTAACGTCTTCGAGAAACTCCGCTTTTTGACATTTAAAGATGGCCTCAACTTTGGCCGTGAACTCAACATCCTCACTCGTACCTCCATCATTGTTCTCGGGTCCGTTTCTCGTCTTCATACTATAAAACAGAAATAGATTAAACAATGAAACGAGAGGACAAGACACAAATATATACATATACACCTCACCACCCCATCTTGCTCAACAATCGTTGTACATCGCTTGTTTGACCCGATTTAAACCCGTAACAATGGTAGCTAATCATTGTTACGCGAGCACGTCGCATTAACTTGCTAGTACAACGTCTATCTCGCTTGATGATTGCAACACAACACAAAACAATTAGCTCATAGTTAGTTCACCTAAACCTAGGAACTAACCAATTCCCGGTCTGACCCGTCTCTTACAAGTAACGCATAAAGCGCATACACAATACAAGTCTAAGTCTAGGCACCTATCTCAAGTCGCCTAAATCCCTTAGACCATGCTCTGATACCACTTGTAACAACCCAACCCAATATCCAACCGAATATGCAAAATATATATATTTTTTTAACAGAGGAGTGCGCGGCGCGCACCCCCTCTATGTGCGTGGCGCGCACAAGCCAATTTAGGTTGTCCAGATTTGCAATTTTTCAAATAAAGATCACTCACTTCCTGACATATTTAGATGAAACGCTTTTCAAAACATGTTATAATATGAAAAACTCACACGATTCAATAATAAAATAAGTTTTACGAAACAGGGCCCACATCGACCCGAATTACGAGTTTCATACAAAACATGAGTTTCGATCACATTAGTTTAAATTCCAAACGACACTATGAGCATGGTGTTTGGGGGTTAAACTACCCAAATCATGGTCAAACTCCAAAAGCTATATGTCCAAAAGCGTCCCCTATCAAAACAAAGCGGGATCACTAATCCAAATGAATGCCCTTACCCTCGTCCAAGACGGAGCCTATAAAAAGATAAATAACGAGAGGGTAAGCAAAACGCTTAGTGAATGCAATAATTATACACATACATATATAATATACCTGCTTGCATACACTTACACACACCATATAATCGCTAGTAATAACAATTAGCATACCAACTCCGAGTATAAGCTAATAACCTCCAAATACCGCAACAAGCATAATCGATAGCATATTCACCGAAATAATATATTATGCTATACAACAACACATACACAAACTATATGGTTAACCATACTCGCGTCATGGTGCTACCGGCTCCGTGGTTCACTCCATACGTAATGCTATGACGCTATTGGCTCCGTGGTTCATGTCACTACTCATTTGAGTCATACTCCTTTATAGTGCTACTGGCTCCGTGGTTCACACTTTGGTGTTACTGGCTCCGTGGTTCACACCTCATTTTTATAGTGCTACCGGCTTCGTGGTTCACACTTTGATGCTACCGGCTCTTTCATGACCCGTCCTAATCCATCTGGACAAATACATTACATTTGGTTACATCGCGAGGTACTTGACCTCTATATGATACATTTTACAAACATTGCATTCGTTTTTAAAAGACAAACTTTCTTTACATTGAAAGTTGACGGCATGCATACCATTTCATAATATATCCAACTATAATTGACTTAATAATAAACTTGATGAATTGATAGTATTTCGTATGCCCGAGAGACGTATTAAATTAATGTGGCTAATATATTATGATCCAAGTCGGGTCATACCCAATAACAAGCTTACCAACACTTTATATGTATTTATTTTAATGATTGGATTGTTAAGTCAATACGCGACACTTGGATTTTAGAAAATCGGTTTTCTAAAGTATTATCACTTGAGGTAAATTATTTGGATAATTTAAATATAATTGTTTATAGGTTTAAATGATTATATTATGTTATATTTTATAAAAGGTTTATAAAATATAAGTAACATAAATAATGCATGGTTTTATTTAACAAGTTTTGTAATTATATTAACAAGTTTTATATAAATTACACTTGTTATTTAAAAAAAAAAAAAAGGGATGCAGTTTTTGGGACTCCTAGGTGGGATTCCCATGCTTGCTTAGTAACTTGGAACAACATATTCCTTAAGCATGCAAGTCTCCCTTTTAACCAAGCCATTCCTTGACTCAAGAAAAGACTTTAACAAGCAAAACACTAAAAAAACTGCATCAATTTTCTGCTGAAACAGGCCTGCTGGCCGTGGGTTTTTGTGGAGGAAGAAGAAGGTTTTGCTTGCTAAATCTAAGTAATTAAGTGTCTTAAATCCTAACTCAATCAAAGGGGGTGTTGGTGCAAAAGGGCTTGTGGGTATTACACACTTGAGGCTTCAAGTTAGAAGCTATAATCCTTCATCTTCATCATCATTTATTGTTACTGCTTGCTGTCCAGTTTCTGGGGTTCAAAGAAAGTGGGTTTCAAGCTTGGGTTTAAGGTCATTAGGTGTCTTAAATCTTACCTATCTTAAGGGTGGTAATGGTGAATTAAAGGCTTAGGGTTTTGGTTGCTTAAAGCTTCATATTGGAGGTCATTTACACACATCTTCATCAACTTTCTGCACATTTTGAGCAGCCCTCAAACTTGGTTTTGAGGAGGTATATTACTCTCCCTTCTTGTTAATTTGTAAGCTTATGTTCACAACTTGATCCTATTGGGATTTAACTTTAAATTGGTTTAAAGATTAACAAGTTTAATTGGTATATACACGCTTCCGTTTTGATTATAATCTTAAAAGGTTTTAAGACGTATCAAACTTGTTAAATCCCTACAAACTCAACGACTCGAATTCAACATCTTTTGAAATATGTCATGAATAACTCCAAGTAATATCTCTAAAATGAGCAAATGCACAGCGGAAAATTTCTTTCATACCTGAGAATAAACATGCTTTAAAGTGTCAACCAAAAGGTTGGTGAGTTCATTAGTTTATCATAAATATTCATTTTCATCATTTTAATAGACCACAAGATTTTCATTTTCATTCCTCATAAATATACGTCCCATGCATAGATACAAAAATCATTCATACGGATTGAACACCTGGTAACCGACATTAACAAAATGCATCTAGAATATCCCCATATATAAATATCAAAGTACTAGAGCAGTTCAAATTCTCTGACTGGGGCTTGTCAAGACCCATAGATCTATCTTTAGGATTCGTGTCAATTGGTGGCAATTATAATAAACACCAATTCTTAGGTTACCAAGTTCAACAAGGGCGATATCCGGTATAACGATTCAACCATAGAATGTAGTTTTGATTACTTGTGTCTATTTCGTAAAGCATTTATAAAAGCAGCGCATGTATTCTCAGTCCCAAAAATATATATTGCAAAAGCATTTAAAAAGGGAGCAAATGAAACTCACAATAATGTATTTTGTAGTAAAAATACATATGATGACATTGAACAATGCAGGATTGGCCTTGGATTCACGAACCTATATCATTTGTATATTTATTAACATACATAATTGTAATCGAACAAATAGATGTATCTTTATTAGTTATATCATTTTTATATTAAAAATATACATATGTTTCGTATATTCATTTTTGTATATGAATTATTAATTTTTGTTATGTTATATGTATTAAATATATCATTTTTATCCTAATAATAATAGTTATAATAATACTAAAATAATATTAATAGGGCTAAAAATGGTTATAATACTTAATTTTATTAATAAGATAATAATGTTAGTAATTCTTGTTAATAATGATAATGATAATAATAATAATATTAATGATAATAAATGTAAAAAATATAAATTTTAGTGTTAGTGATAATTATGATAATGATTTTAGTAACTACAAAATAATACTGATAACAATAGTAATGATAGTTTTAGTGATATCAAACTAATAAATTTAGTAAAAATGATGGTAATAATAATAGTAATTTTTTAATAATAACAATACTAATAAATATAATCATATTAACAATAATGATAGTATTTATAATAGTACATATGTTAATAATAATAATAATAATAATAATAATAATAATAATAATAATAATAATAATAATAATAATAATAATAATAATAATAATAATAATAATAATAATATTTATATAATGATACTAATATTAA
The DNA here is from genome assembly GCF_046630445.1 of Rutidosis leptorrhynchoides. Taxonomy (NCBI): domain Eukaryota; kingdom Viridiplantae; phylum Streptophyta; class Magnoliopsida; order Asterales; family Asteraceae; genus Rutidosis; species Rutidosis leptorrhynchoides. Next base: position 479,129,245 of record NC_092333.1, on the reverse strand, counting down.
TAAAAATAATAATTTGTATCATTTTCATAAAATAATATTACTAATAATAATCATAATCATAGTAACAATAATAGTGATATTAATAATAATACTTGTAACAATATTGATTTTATAGTTACTGATAGTCATGATACTGATTTTAGTACTTACATAATATTAATAATACTCGTGATAATAATATTACTTATGTCAATATTAACACTTTTATTATTTATAAAAAGAAATTAATACTAATATTTATGAAAATGATAATAATTTATATTACTTTCATAATAATAATAATAATAAACATATTCATGATAATATTATTAAAGTTTTAAATTTAATTGTAATATCATACTTAATACTTAAAATAATAATAATAATAAAAACACTAATAACAATAATAATTATAATCATAATTATACATTAATAACTAACAATAATAATCATTACAATAATAATAATAATAATCATAATAATTAATAATAATAATAATAAAAATGAAAGAACTTGTGTAAACCCTTAAAAGCGTTGAGTAAAAAGAATTGCTCGAGACGGGACTCGAACCCGAGACCTCCCGCTAACACAAACACCCTCACAACCATCCCTCCATCACTGTTTTTCTGGAATTATATCATTCTAATATATATATATATATATATATATATATATATATATATATATATATATATATATATATATATATATATATATATATATATATATAACCTATTATTATTATCTGTTTCAATTCCTTCATCTTCTTCACCAAGATCAACTCGACCCGAGATCAAACCATGCTACCAACGAATTTATTATTTAGTTTAAGGATTTGAAACTTATACAGAACGATTAATAAGTTATTAAATAAAAAAAATAAAAAATATTTTTAAAAAAACATAGCTGCTGTCGCAGCTTTAAAAAAAATAATAATAATGTTCTCACTTTTTTTGAACGTTTTGGATGATTGTTTTGTAGTGACCCGAACTTTTCCATGTTTATATATATTAAATGAAATTCATATTTACATGATTAAGTGTTTCCAACATGTTAAGGAATCAAACTTGTTAAGACTTGATTAATTGAAATAGGTTTCATATAGACAATTGACCACCCAAGTTGACCGGTGATTCACGAACGCTAAAACTTGTAAAAACTATATGCTGACATATATATGATTATATATATAATTAACATGATATTATGATAAGTAAGTATCTCATTAGGTATTTTAACACTGAGTTATATACATAAAATTGTGTTTATTGAATTAAGAAACTCGAAACGATATATATAACGATTATCGTTATAACAACGTCTTACTAATTACATATGAATCATACTAAGATATTTTTACACTATGTTTAATCATGATAAATGATAAGTAAACATGTCATTATTTATATTAACAATGAACTACATATGTAAAAACAAGACTACTAACTTAAGGATTTCGAAACGAGACACATATGTAACGATTATCGTTGTAACGACATTTAAATGTATATATATCATATTAAGATATATTAATATATCATAATATCATGATAATATAATAATTTAACATCTCATTAGATATAATAAACATTGGGTTAACAACATTTAACAAGATCGTTAACTTAAAGGTTTCAAATCAACATTTACATGTAACGACTAACGATGACTTAACGACTCAGTTAAAATGTATATATATGTAATGTTTTAATATGTATTCATACACTTTTGAAAAACTTTAAGAAACTTATCAAAAAACTTCTACTTAACAAAAATGCTTACAATTACATCCTCGTTCAGTTTCATCAAAAATTCTACTCGTATGCACCCGTATTCGTACTCGTACAATACATAGCTTTTAGATGTATGTACTATTGGTATATACACTCCAATGATCAGCTCTTAGTAGCCCATGTGAGTCACCTAACACATGTGAGAACCATCATTTGGCAACTAGCATGAAATATCTCATAAAATTACAAAAATATTAGTAATCATTCATGACTTATTTACATGAAAACAAAATTACATATCCTTTATATCTAATCCATATACCAACGACCAAAAACACCTACAAACACTTTCATTCTTCAATTTTCTTCATCTAATTGATCTCTCTCAAGTTCCATCTTTAAGTTCTAAGTGTTCTTCATAAATTCTACAAGTTCTAGTTTCATAAAATCAAGAATACTTCCAAGTTTACTAGCTCACTTCCAATCTTGTAAAGTGATCATCCAATCTCAAGAAATCCTTGTTGTTTATAGTAATATATCATTCCAAATCAAGGTAATACTCATATACAAACTTTGATTCAATTCCTATAACTATAACTATCTTAATTCGAGTGATATTCTTACTTGAACTTGTTTTCGTGTCATGATACTGCTTCAAGAACTTTCAAGCCATCCAAGGATCCTTTGAAGCTAGATCTATTTTTCTCATTTCCAGTAGGTTTATCCACAAAACCTGAGGTAGTAATGATGTTCATAACATCATTCGATTCATATATATATAACTACCTTATTCGAAGGTTTAAACTTGAAATCACTAGAACATAGTTTAGTTAATTCTAAACTTGTTTGCAAACAAAAGTTAATCCTTCTAACTTGACTTTTAAAATAAACTAAACACATGTTATATATCTATATGATATGCTAACTTAATCATTTAAAATCGAAAAACCCGAAAAACACCGTAAAACCGGATATACGCCGTCGTAGTAACACCGCGAGCTGTTTTGGGTTAGTTAATTAAAAACTATGATAAACTTTGATTTAAAAGTTGTTCTTCTTAGAAAATGATTTTTCTTATGAACATGAAACTATATCCAAAAATCATGGTTAAACTCAAAGTGGAAGTATGTTTTCCAAAATGGTCATCTAGACGTCGTTCTTTCGACTGAAATGACTACCTTTACAAAAATGACTTGTAACTTATTTTTCCGACTATAAACCTATACTTTTTATGTTTAGATTCATAAAATATAGTTCAATATGAAACCATAGCAATTTGATTCACTCAAATCGGATTTAAAACGAAGAAGTTATGGGTAAAACAAGATTGGATATTTTTTGATTGTTGTAGCTACGGGAAATATTTTAACAATTCTATACAAATCATATCCTAGCTAACTTATATTGTATTATACATGTATTCTAATGTAATCTTGGGATACCATAGACACGTATGCAAATTTTTTGACATATCATATCGACCCATGTATATATATTATTTGGAACAACCATAAACACTCTATATGCTGTAATGTTGGAGTTAGCTATACAGGGTTGAGGTTGATTCCAAAAATATATATACTTTGAGTTGTGATCTAGCCTAAGATGTGTATACACTGGGTCATGGATTGATTCAAGATAATATATATCGATTTTTTTCTGTACATCTAATTGTGGACAACTAGTTGTAGGTTACTAACGAGGACAGCTGACTTAATAAACTTAAAACATTAAAACGTATTAAAAATGGTGTAAATATATTTTGAACATACTTTGATATATATGTACATATTTATTATAGTTTCGTGAATCGACCAGTGGCCAAGTCTTACTTTCCGACGAAGTAAAAATCTGTGAAAGTGAGTTATAGTCCCACTTTTAAAATCTAATATTTTGGGATGAGAATACATTCAGTTTTATAAATGTTTTATGAAATAGACACAAGTAATTGAAACTACATTATATGGGTGAATGATCGAAGCCGAATATGCCCCTTTTGCTTGGTAACCTAAGAATTAGTAATCCAATCTACTAATTGACGCGAATCCTAAAGATAGATCTATTGGGCCTAACGAACCCCATCCAAAGTACCGGATGCTTTAGTACTTCGAATTCATTTATATCATGTCCGAAGGATTTCCCAGAATGATAGGGGATATTCTTATATGCATCTTGTTAATGTCGGTTACCAGGTGTTCACCATATGAATGAATTTTATCTCTATGTATGGGATGTATATTGAAATATGAAATCTTCTGGTCTATTATTATGAATTGATAATATATAGGTTAAACCTATAACTCACCAACATTTTTGTTGACGTTTTAAGCATGTTTATTCTCAGGTGATTATTAAGAACTTCTGTTGTTGCATACTAAAATAAGGACAAGATTTAGAGTCCATGCTTGTATGATATTATGTAAAAACTGCATTCAAGAAACTTATTTTTGATGTAATATATTCTTATTGTATACCATTATGTAATGGTCGTGTGTAAACGGTATATTTTAGATTATCATTATTTGATAATCTACGTAATGCTTTTTAAACCTTTATCGATAAAATAAAGGTTATGGTTGTTTTAAAAATGAATGCAGTCTTTGAAAAACGTCTCATATAGAGGTCAAAACCTCGCGACGAAATCAATTAATATGGAAAGTTTATAATCAATATGAACGGGACATTTCAGTTGGTATTCGAGCGTTGGTCTTAGAGAACCAAAAAAATGCATTAGTGTGTCTTACCGAGTTTGTTAGGATGCATTAGTGAGTCTGGACTTCGACCGTGTTTTTCTTCAAAAACTATTGCTTAACATTTTTTTGTTGGAAACTATATATTATTAACATGTAAATATTATGTGATATATTAATCTCTTAACGTGTTTGATATTGTGTGATAGATGTCTACCTCTAGTACAAATCCCATTGATTCACCTAATAATAATGAAGAGTCGAATATATTTTGGGAAGATTCACAAATTCCCGAAGAGGAACCGGAAGAGGAGGGACCGGAAGAGGAGGAATCGAAAGAAGAGGAACCAGAAGAGGAGGAATCGGAAGAGGAGGAATCGGAAGAGGAGGAGGTTCCGGAGGAAGAAATATTGATACCTATAGTAAAGCGATTAAATAAAAGAAAATCCTCAACCAACGGACCAAAGTTAATAATGGTCAATGGTATTTCCGCCGAGGAAGCAAAATATTGGGAAGATTACCAATTTTCCGATGAATCGGATCCCGATGAGGATTCCGATGATGTTATAGAAATTTCCTCGACCCAATTTAATAAAGCGAAAGAAAATAATAAGGGAAAAGGTATAAAAATAGAGAAACCCGATTCCAACCCCGATGAACTTTATATGTATCAGCAACATCCGTATTTCCTAAAATGTAACAATGACCCGGGAACCTCTAAACCACCAGGTTTTTCTAAACCATTATGGAAAATGACGGCTCGTATTAGAGGAACACCATATATTCCTAGAAAATTAGGAAAATGAACCAAGTCCGAAGAATAAGAAACCAGTGATTCAGATTAGAGGGTTGTAATCATGTTGTGTATTATATGTATTGTAGTGTGCTTGTACTTTTATGTTCTATGTAAAAATTGCTTGTATTGTTTGTTATTACGAATCCGATCCTTGTCTATTTTACAGTATAAAAACAAAATGGACGTTAAGGGTAGACAACCGAATATTTTAGAAAACCTACCAGAGGATATGATTGAGGAAATCTTGTCTAGAGTCGGTCAGAATTCATCAGCACATTTAGTTATGGCGAAATTAACTTGTCAAACATTTGAAAGACTTTCCAGAAATGCCTTAGTTTATAAAAGGATTTCCTTTGATAGGTGGGGTATATCACATTGCGGAGACCGTAAGTTACGCCGTGTTTTCTTTAAAGCATTAAATGCGGGGAACTCAAATGCAATTTTACGCTACGGGTTAAGAACATATTTTGGCTCAACATATCCCAACATAGGATTTCGTGAATTAGAAAGAGCTTCTAACATGCAACATAAAGAAGCATGTTATGCTTACGGGTTAGTGATGTTCGCTTCTTACCAAAGTGAGAAAAAGAACATCGGATTGCAACTTTTAAATAAAACCTTCCCACAAGTGACGGATTCAGTAGTTGGGGTGAGAAACAAGGTTTTTAGATTATTACGGGGCTGTTGGACATTACGAAACCCTCGTCCTTTTGACGACATTACAACATCCTGCCTAGCTAATGGTCATAACGGTTATTTTCCACAAGACCAAGCATGGGAAGTCGTCTTAGTAAAACCAGAATGCATGACTTGTTTCTGGACTTATGAATTATGTGTCTTTATTTCCTTTGCTGAACAACTTGCGTATTAACAAGATTTATCTTCAAAACTGTCCTGTATCATAGTGTACTATATTTCATGTTATATGTAATATAGCGAAGTTGTAAGTTTGAAGAATATTTGTATGTGATATATTATTATAATCAGTTTTTCATATGGAATTGTAGTAGTTGAATTGTATATTAGCTACTAAGTATGAACTTAACGGGTAGGTAGTACCCGAATTTAAACTTATAAAATGCTAATATGAAGAAAAAGCTTTTATAAATGAGTTCATATTATGCTACGAAATACTATTGACTACTCTTAATATTCTATATGATTAACTCGATTCAGTTGGCTATTTTGAAGAAAATGGCACCGACTACTCGACACACCATGAATATGAGGGAAGAGGAATTTTGTACCTTTCTTGCTGCAAACATAGCCGCAGTACAGGCTGCGCTACATACCAACAATAACTCTGAATCTAGCAATGCAGCTAACGGCGCAAGAAATCGTGTAGGATGCTCCTACAAAGAATTCACTGCCTGCAAACCTTTGGAATTTGATGGAACCGAAGGACCAATTCGATTGAAACGGTGGACCGAGAAAGTCGAATCGGTGTTTGCCATAAGTAAGTGTACTGAAGAGGACAAAGTTAACGTGGTGGAACACCTATCTTGAACATGTAGGACAAAATGCTGCTTACGCACTACCGTGGTCGGCATTCAAACAATTGATGAACGAACAGTACCATCCTAGAAACGAAGTAAATATACTCAAGGCAGAACTTAGAGAGTTACGAACACAAGGGTTCGACGTTACCACATATGAATGACGATTCACAGAGTTGTGCCTATTGTGTCCGGGAGCATTCGAAGATGAAGAAGAGAAGATCGACGCGTTTTTAAAAGGGTTACCAGTAAGGATTCAAGAAGATGTGAGTTCACACGAGCCCGCTTCTATATAGAAGGCAAGTCGAATGGCTCATAAACTCATAAATCAAATTGAGGGAAGAATTAAAGAGCAGGTGACCGAAGAAGCCAACACGAAACAACTCAAGAGGAAGTGGGAGGAAAACGGTGACAAGAGTCACCAGTACAACAACAACAACAATTACAACCACAATCGCAACAACTATCCTAACAACCGCAACAATAATCGCAACAATAACCGCAATCCTAACAATAACTACAACAAACATCCTAACAACAACAACTACAACAACTGTTTCAACAACAATAACAATCCCAACAACAACGTCAATAACAACAACGGCAACAACAACCAAAAACAGCCATGTCATAGGTACTGTAACGACCCGGAATTTTCCGATCGTTCTATACTTATGAGATTAATATTTACATAAATTAAACCTTACCAACATGATAAGAAATCCAAACTGTTGAGACTTATATTTTTGAAAAGAGTTTTACACAACGTTTGACCGTCCAATTTGACCGATGATATCACAAACTATATAACACACGATAATTATACGATTATGTATATGTACATATCTATACATATTTAACATGATTTAAGGATGGTTTAACATTTCATTGTGAACTAACAACAATGAGTTATAAGTATACTTTGAGACCACTAACTTAAGTTTTCAAAACGATAACTATATGTAACGTTCTTTGACATATATACTTACAATCTATAATGTGTTGTGATTTATGTCACCAATATGATTTAAGTGTAATGGGATTAATTTGTAACCAAAATAATCTTGATAAATATCGAACAAGTTTGGGGAAGTGTGTAGTGCACACTTGTTTGAACTTATCTTGATTATGACGGGGGTTCGGGGGCAGCGCCCCCGATAAGCGGGGTCCAAGGGGTGGCAACCCCTGGCGGGGTCTAAGGGACAGAGCCCCTGGCTGGGGTTGGGCTAACATTGCTTTATTAAAAATGTCTTAAAATTTTATTTTTGGCCCGGTTGGACCCAAAATAAAAGCCCGATTTTGAGCTTCTTTTACCGTATCATACCCATCAGCCATACGTATTTACTATTGGTAAATACACATCAAATCAATATCCTTATCAGCTTTAGATCTGCCCTAGATAAGAGGAAATCTTATTTGTAAGCTAGCATACATTATTACTCAAAAATTCAACACAATAATTTGTCCTTGTTCCCTCACCAACCAGACCGTCCTATAAGTATCACCATCACCTTGGTTTTTCATTTCATTCTTACAACCATCTTTCTCTAACCAAAAAAAAAACACACTCTTAGGAACTCTAAGTGTTCTTCACAATCTCAGCAAATACTCATGAAGAACTAGCTTCATGAACAACCTATAATCATCATAAGAAAGTTTGATTAAGATTATTTTCTATCTTTTCCAGTAGATTTATCCAAGTAACTTGAGGTAGTAACCTTATTCATAATCTTATTCGATTCATATTTATATAGCTATCTTATTTTGTGTTATAAAATTTTTAACAACAAGAACATAGTTTGAATGATTTCAAACCTGTTCGCAAACTAAATAGATCCTTCTAATTTGATTTTTAAAACACTTCAAAACCTGTAATATATCATATTATGACAAAATCGGATTAATCATATCTTGGCTAATTAACATAATATTTAATATATATTTACTTATGATTTGATTTTATATATTCCAGGACCACCCGTAAACAACACGAGAAGATTAATCATAAGACCTCATGATTGTACGCAACACGTCATCTGACAACACGGTACTTTATATACGCAACACGTCATTTGACAACATGGTATCATGGGTCGAGATTAATTCTGATCAATACGAATACGATGGGGTCTTTATTTATTTTATTGAGCAACTAATTGTGGACCATTAACAACAGACTGCTAACTACGGACTAAGAAAATATTAAAAGTATTATAAGTATATATATATATATATATATATATATATATATATATATATATATATATATATATATATATATATATATATATATGTAGCGATTAATTGAAAAGAAAATATGTTGATATATTATATATATGGTTAGGTTCGTGATATCTATCGGAGACCAAGTCGAGTTAAATACCTTCAAGGAAAAGGTGAGTATATAGTCCCACTTTTAAACTCTAAATATTTCGGGATGAGAATACATGCATTTTATGATTTACATTATGGACACAAGTGATTAAAAATATATATTCTACGTTGAGTTGTACCACTGGCATACTTCCCTGTAACTTGGTAACTATTATTTACATGAGGTATTATAAAAACGCGAATCCTGTTGATAGATCTATCGAGCCTGACAACCCAAACCGGACTGGACGACCAGTATTCAACGGTTGCACAGTACTTCGTTTTGGTAACTACACTTGGTACGGTGTAGTAAGATGTCATAATAAAGGGAATATGCGACGTTGATTAAATGTTAAGTATGGTTATCAAGTGTTCAACAACTTAGAATATTTTTATTAAAACGTTTATATATGAAATCTTGTGGTCTATATTTATAACGCTGCTGGCATTAAACCTATATCTCACCAACTTTATGTTGACATTTTAAGCATGTTTATTCTCAGGTGATAACTAAAAGCTTCCGCTGCAACATGTTGAATTTAAGCAAGATCTTGAGTATGCATATTTGTGTCAAAAATAAAACTGCATATCGGAGGATTTGTAATGTAAAATATGTTAGAGGTCGTATTGTTATTATCACATGTAAAGTTTGTAAGTCTAAGATTATCGCTAAACGATAATCATTATTAAGTTGTTTAAACCTTGTATTTGTAATAAAAGCTATGGTTTGTATTGTAAAAACGAATGCAGTTTTTGAAAAATGTCGCATATAGAGGTCAATACCTCGCGATGAAATCATATGTTATTGTATTTGTCCTTATGGTTAAGGTCGGGTTATGACAGGTGTGAAGAAAATCATCAGGGGTTTTGCACGACATTTTGCAACAGGTGTAAAAGAAATGGTCATAGCGCTACAAAGTGTGAGGTCTACGGACCAAAGTTTAACAGAACTAAAGGAACAAATAATGTCGGAACAAGTAATGTCGAAACGAATAGTGTCGGAGCAAGTAATACCAACGCTGTTTGTTATAAATGTGGAAAACCGGGCCACATTATTAGAAATTTCCCGAATCAGGGGAATACTAATGGGCAGGGCCGTGGAAGAGTTTTCAATATTAATGCAGCAGAAGCACAGGAAGACCCGGAGCTTGTTACGGGTACGTTTCTTATTGATGATAAATCTGCTTATGTTTTATTTGATTCGGGTGCGGATAGAAGCTATATGAGTAGAGAATTTTGTACTAAATTAAGTTGCCCATTGACGCCTTTGGATAGTAAATTTTTACTCGAATTGAAAATAGTAAATTAATTTCAGCAGATAATATATGTCGGGAGAGAGAAATTAAACTGGGGGATGAAACGTTTAAAATTGATTTAATACCAGACGAGTTAGGAAGTTTTGATGTAATAATTGGCATGGACTAGTTGAAAAAGGTGAGAGCAGAGGTCGTTTGTTACAAAAATGCGATTCACATTATGCGTGAAAAGGGAAAACCTTTAATGGTGTACGGAGAAAAGAACAACGCGAAATTAAATCTTATTAGTAGTTTGAAGGCGCAAAAACTAATAAGAAAAGGTTGTTACATCATTCTAGCACACATCGAGGAAGTTAAACCTGAAGAAAAGAACATCAGTGATGTTCCCATAGCAAAAGAATTTCCCGATGTATTTCCTAAAGAATTACCGGGATTACCCCCACATCGATCCGTTGAATTTCAAATAGACCTTGTACCAGGAGCTGCACCAATAGCTCGTGCTCCATACAGACTCGCACCCAGCGAAATGAAAGAATTACAAAGTCAGTTACAGGAACTTTTAGAGCGTGGTTTCATTCAACCAAGCACATCACCATGGTGAGCTCTTGTTTTGTTTGTCAAGAAGAAAGAATGTACATTCAGGTTGTGTATTGACTATCGAGAGTTGAACAAACTTACCATCAAGAACCGCTACCCACTACCGAGAATTGACGACTTATTTGATCAACTACAAGGCTCGTCTATTTATTCGAAGATCGATTTACGTTCTGGATATCATCAAATGCGGGTGAAGGAGGATGATATTCCAAAGACTGCTTTTAGGACGCGTTACGGTCATTACAAGTTTATGGTTATGCCGTTTGGATTGACTAAGGCACCAGCTGTGTTCATGGACCTCATGAACTGAGTGTGTGGGCCATATCTTGACAAGTTTGTCATTGTTTTTATCAATGACATACTTATTTACTCGAAGAATGATCAAGAGCACGAAGAACATTTGAGAAAAGTACTATAGTTGCTGAGAAAAGAAAAACTGTACGCTAAGTTTTCAAAGTGTGCATTTTAGTTGGAAGAAGTTTAATTCCTCGGTCACATAGTGAACAAAGAAGGTATTCAGGTGGATCCAGCAAAGATTGAAACCGTTGAAAAATGGGAAATCCCGAAAACTCCGAAACACATACGTCAGTTTTTAGGACTAGCTGGTTACTATAGAAGGTTCATCCAAGACTTTTCCAGAATAGAAAAACCCTTGACTGCATTAACGCATAAAGGGAAGAAATTTGAATGGAAAGATGAACAAGAGAAAGCGTTTCAATTGTTAAAGAAAAAGTTAACTACGGCACCTATATTGTCATTACCTGAAGGGAATGATGATTTTGTGATATATTGTGACGCCTCAAAGCAAGGTCTCGGTTGTGTATTTATGCAACGAATGAAAGTAATTGCTTATGCGTATAGACAATTGAAGATTCACGAGCAGAATTATACGACGCATGATTTGGAATTAGACGCGGTTGTTTTTGCATTAAAGACTTGGAGGCACTACTTATATGGGGTCAAAAGTATTATATATACCGACCACAAAAGTCTTCAACACATATTTAATCAGAAACAACTGAACATGAGGCAGCGTAGATGGATTGAATTATTGAATGATTACGACTTTGAGATTCATTATCACCCGGGGAAGGAAAATGTGGTAGCCGACGCCTTGAGCAAAAAGGACAGAGAACCATTCGAGTAAAAGCTATGAATATAATGATTCACACTAACCTTACTACTCAAATAAAGGAGGCGCAACAAGGAGTTTTAAAAGAGGGAAATTTAAAGGATGAAATACCCAACGGATCGGAGAAGCATCTTAATATTCGGGAAGATGGAACCCGGTATAGGGCTGAAAGGATTTGGGTACCAAAATTTGGAGATATGAGAGAAATGGTACTTAGAGAAGCTCATAAAACCAGATACTCAATACATCCTGGAACGGGGAAGATGTACAAGGATCTCAAGAAACATTTTTGGTGGCCAGGTATGAAAGCCGATGTTGCTAAATACGTAGGGAATGTTTGACGTGTTCTAAGGTCAAAGCGGAGCATCAGAAACCATCAGGTCTACTTCAACAACCCGAAATTTCGGAATGGAAATGGGAAAACATTACCATGGATTTCATCACTAAATTGCCAAGGACTGCAAGTGGTTTTGATATTATTTGGGTAATAGTTGATCATCTCACCAAATCAGCACACTTCCTACCAATAAGAGAAGATGACAAGATGGAGAAGTTAGCACGACTATATTTGAAGGAAGTCGTCTCCAGACATGGAATACCAATCTCTATTATCTCTGATAGGGATGGCAGATTTATTTCAAGATTCTGGCAGACATTACATCAAGCATTAGGAACTTGTATAGACATGAGTACTGCCTATCATCCACAAACTGATGGGCAGAGCGAAAGGACGATACAAACGCTTGAAGACATGCTACGAGCATGTGTTATTGATTTCGGAAACAGTTGGTATCGACATCTACCGTTAGCAGAATTTTCCTACAACAACAACTACTATTCAAGCATTGAGATGGCACCATTTGAAGCACTTTATGGTAGAAAGTGCAGGTCTCCAATTTGTTGGAGTGAAGTGGGGGATAGACAGATTACAGGTTCGGAGATAATACAAGAAACTCCGAGAAGATCATCTAAATTCAACAACGGTTGAAAACCGCCCAAAGTCGACAAAAGTGCTAAGCCGACATTAAAAGAAAAGATATAGAATTAGAAATTGGAGAGATGGTCTTGCTTAAGGTTGCACCTTGGAAAGGCGTTGTACGATTTGGTAAAAGAGGGAAATTAAATCCAAGGTATATTGGACCATTCAAGATTATTGATCGTGTCGGACCAGTAGCTTACCGACTTGAGTTACCTCAACAACTCGCGGCTGTACATAACACTTTCCACGTCTCGAATTTGAAGAAATGTTTTGCTAAAGAAGATCTCACTATTCTGTTAGACGAAATCCAAATCAACGAAAAACTTCAATTCATCGAAGAACCCGTCGAAATAATGGATCATGAGGTTAAAAGACTTAAACAAAACAAGTTACCAATTGTTAAGGTTTGATGGAATACTCGTAGAGGACCCAAGTTCACCTGGGAATGAGAAGATCAGATGAAGAAGAAATACCCGCACTTATTTCCAGAAGATACGTCAACACCTCCAACTGCTTAAAATTTCGGGACGAAATTTATTTAACGGGTAGGTACTGTAGTGACCCGAACTTTTCCATGTTTATATATATTAAATGAAATTGATATTTATATGATTAAGTGTTTCCAACATGTTAAGCAATCAAACTTGTTAAGACTTGATTAATTGAAATAGGTTTCATATAGACAATTGACCACCCAAGTTGACCGGTGATTCACGAACGCTATAAGTTGTAAAAACTATATGATGACATATATATGATTATATATATAATTAACATGATATTATGATAAGTAAGTATCTCATTAGGTATTTTAACAATGAGTTATATACATAAAATTGTGTTTATTAAATTAAGAAACTCGAAACGATATATATAACGATTATCGTTATAACAACGTCTTACTAATTACATATGAATCATATTAAGATATTGTTACACTATGTTTAATCATGATAAATTATAAGTAAACATGTCATTATGTATATTAATAATGAACTACATATGTAAAAACAAGTCTACTAACTTAAGGATTTCGAAACAAGACATATATGTAACGATTATCGTTGTAACGACATTTAAATGTATATATATCATACTAAGATATATTAATATATCATAATATCATGATAATGTAATAATTTAACATCTCTTTAGATATAATAAACAATGGGTTAACAAAATTTAACAACATCGTTAACCTAAAGGTTTCAAAACAACATTTACATGTAACGACTAACGATGACTTAACGACTCAGTTAAAATGTATATACATGTAGTGTTTTAATATGTATTCATACACTTTTGAAAGACTTCAAGACACTTATCAAAATACTTCTACTTAACAAAAATGCTTACAATTACATCCTCGTTCAGTTTCATCAACAATTCTACTCGTATGCACCCGTATTCGTACTCGTACAATATACAGCTTCTAAATGTATGTACTATTGGTATATACACTCCAATGATCAGCTCTTAGCAGCCCATGTGAGTCACCTAACACATGTGAGAACCATCATTTGGCAGCTAGCATGAAATATCTCATAAAATTACAAAAATATTAGTAATCATTCATGACTTATTTACATGAAAACAAAATTACATATCCTTTATATCTAATCCATATACCAACGAATAAAAACACCTACAAACACTTTCATTCTTCAATTTTATTCATCTAATTGATCTCTCTCAAGTTCCATCTTCAAGTTCTAAGTGTTCTTCATAAATTCTACAAGTTCTAGTTTCATAAAATCAAGAATACTTCCAAGTTTACTAGCTCACTTCCAATCTTGTAAAGTGATCATCCAACCTCAAGAAATCCTTGTTGTTTACAATAAGATATCATTCTAAATCAAGGTAATACTCAAATACAAACTTTGATTCAATTCCTATAACTATAACTATCTTAATTCGAGTGATAATCTTACTTGAACTTGTTTTCGTGTTATGATTCTACTTCAAGAACTTTCAAGCCATCCAAGATCCTTTGAAGCTAGATTATTTCTTGTCTCTTCCAGTAGGTTTACCTACTAAGCTAGAGGTAGTAATGATGTTCATAACATCATTCGATTCATACATATAAAACTATCTTATTTGAAGATTTGAACATGTAATCACTAGAACATAGTTTAGTTAATTCTAAACTTGCTCGCAAACAAAAGTTAATCCTTCTAACTTGACTTTTAAAATCAACTAAACACATGTTCTATATCTATATGATATGCTAACTTAATGATTTAAAACCGGAAAACACGAAAAACACCGTAAAATCGGATATACGCCGTCGTAGTGACACCACGGGCTGTTTTGGGTTAGTTAATTAAAAACTACGATAAACTTTGATTTAAAAGTTTTTCTTCTGGGAAAATGATTTTTCTTATGAACATGAAACTATATCCAAAAATCATGGTTAAACTCAAAGTGGAAGAATGTTTTCCAAAATGGTCATCTAGACGTCGTTCTTTCAACTGAAATGACTACCTTTACAAAAATGACTTGTAACTTATTTTTCCGACTATAAACCTATAATTTTTATGTTTAGATTCATAAAATAGAGTTCAATATGAAACCATAGCAATTTGATTCACTCAAATCGGATTTAAAACGAAGAAGTTATGGGTAAAACAAGATTGGATGTTTTTTTGATTGTTGTAGCTACGGGAAATATTGTAACAATTCTATACAAATCATATCCTAGTTAACTTATATTGTATTATACATGTATTCTAATGTAATCTTAGGATACCATAGACACGTATGCAAATGTTTTGACATATCATATCTGTAGTGACCCGAACTTTTCCATGTTTATATATATTAATTGAGATTGATATTTACATGATTAAATGTTTCCAACATGTTAAGCAATCAAACTTGTTAAGACTTGATTAATTGAAATATGTTTCATATAGACAATTGACCACCCAAGTTGACCGGTGATTCACGAACTTTAAAACTTGTAAAAACTATATGATGACATATATATATGGATATATATATAGTTAACATGATACTATGATAAGTAAACATATCATTAAGTATATTAACAATGAACTACATATGTAAAAAACAAGACTACTAACTTAATGATTTTTAAACGAAACATATATGTAACGATTATCGTTGTAAAGACATTTAATGTATATATATCATATTAAGAGATATTCATACATGATAATATCATGATAATATAATAATTTAAAATCTCATTTGATATTATAAACATTGGGTTAACAACATTTAACAAGATCGTTAACCTAAAGGTTTCAAAACAACACTTACATGTAACGACTAACGATGACTTAACGACTCAGTTAAAATGTATATACATGTAGTGTTTTAATATGTATTTATACACTTTTGAAAGACTTCAATACACTTATCAAAATACTTCTACTTAACAAAAATGCTTAAAATTACATCCTCGTTCAGTTTCATCAACAATTGTACTCGTAAGCACCCGTATTCGTACTCGTACAATACACAGCTTTTAGATGTATGTACTATTGGTATATACACTCCAATGATCAGCTCTTAGCAGCCCATGTGAGTCACCTAACACATGTGGGAACCATCATTTGGCAACTAGCATGAAATATCTCATAAAATTACAAAAATATGAGTAATCATTCATGACTTATTTACATGAAAACAAAATTACATATCCTTTATATCTAATCCATACACCAACGACCAAAAACACCTACAAACACTTTCATTCTTCAATTTTCTTCATCTAATTGATCTCTCTCAAGTTCTATCTTCAAGTTCTAAGTGTTCTTCATATATTCTACAAGTTCTAGTTACATAAAATCAAGAATACTTTCAAGTTTGCTAGCTCACTTCCAATCTTGTAAGGTGATCATCCAACCTCAAGAAATCTTTGTTTCTTACAGTAGGTTATCATTCTAATACAAGGTAATAATCATATTCAAACTTTGGTTCAATTTCTATAACTATAACAATCTTATTTCAAGTGATGATCTTACTTGAACTTGTTTTCGTGTCATGATTCTGCTTCAAGAACTTCGAGCCATCCAAGGATCCGTTGAAGCTAGATCCATTTTTGTCTTTTCCAGTAGGTTTATCTAAGGAACTTAAGGTAGTAATGATGTTCATAACATCATTCGATTCATACATATAAAGCTATCTGATTCGAAGGTTTAAACTTGTAATCACTAGAACATAGTTTAGTTAATTCTAAACTTGTTAGCAAACAAAAGTTAATCCTTCTAACTTGACTTTTAAAATCAACTAAACACATGTTCTATATCTATATGATATGCTAACCTAATGATTTAAAACCTGGAAACACGAAAAACACCGTAAAACCGGATTTACGCCGTCGTAGTAACACCGCGGGCTGTTTTGGGTTAGTTAATTAAAAATTATGATAAAATTTGATTTAAAAGTTGTTATTCTGAGAAAATGATTTTTATTATGAACATGAAACTATATCCAAAAATTATGGTTAAACTCAAAGTGGAAGTATGTTTTCTAAAATGGTCATCTAGACGTCGTTCTTTCGACTGAAATGACTACCTTTACAAAAACGACTTGTAACTTATTTTTCCGACTATAAACCTATACTTTTTCTGTTTAGATTCATAAAATAGAGTTCAATATGAAACCATAGCAATTTGATTCACTCAAAACGGATTTAAAATGAAGAAGTTATGGGTAAAACAAGATTGGATAATTTTTCTCATTTTAGCTACGTGAAAATTGGTAACAAATCTATTCCAACCATAACTTAATCAACTTGTATTGTATATTATGTAATCTTGAGATACCATAGACATGTATACAATGTTTCGACCTATCATGTCGACACATCTATATATATTTCGGAACAACCATAGACACTCTATATGTGAATGTTGGAGTTAGCTATACAGGGTTGAGGTTGATTCCAAAATGTATATAGTTTGAGTTGTGATCAATACTGAGATACGTATACACTGGGTCGTGGATTGATTCAAGATAATATTTATCGATTTATTTCTGTACATCTAACTGTGGACAACTAGTTGTAGGTTACTAACGAGGACAGCTGACTTAATAAACTTAAAACATCAAAATATATTAAAAGTGTTGTAAATATATTTTGAACATACTTTGATATATATGTATATATTGTTATAGGTTCGTGAATCAACCAGTGGCCAAGTCTTACTTCCCGACGAAGTAAAAATCTGTGAAAGTGAGTTATAGTCCCACTTTTAAAATCTAATATTTTGGGATGAGAATACATGCAGGTTTTATAAATGATTTACAAAATAGACACAAGTACGTGAAACTACATTCTATGGTTGAATTATCGAAATCGAATATGCCCCTTTTTATTAAGTCTGGTAATCTAAGAATTAGGGAACAGACACCCTAATTGACGCGAATCCTAAAGATAGATCTATTGGGCCTAACAAACCCCATCCAAAGTACCGTATGATTTAGTACTTCGAAATTTATATCATATCCGAAGGGTGTCCCGGAATGATGGGGATATTCTTATATATGCATCTTGTTAATGTCGGTTACCAGGTGTTCACCATATGAATGATTTTTATCTCTATGTATGGGATGTGTATTGAAATATGAAATCTTGTGGTCTATTATTATGATTTGATATATATAGGTTAAACCTATAACTCACCAACATTTTTGTTGACGTTTTAAGCATGTTTATTCTCAGGTGATTATTAAGAGCTTCCGCTGTCGCATACTTAAATAAGGACGAGATTTGGAGTCCATGCTTGTATGATATTGTGTAAAAACTGCATTCAAGAAACTTATTTTGTTGTAACATATTTGTATTGTAAACCATTATATAATGGTCGTATGTAAACAGGATATTTTAGATTATCATTATTTGATAATCTACGTAAAGCTTTTTAAACCTTTATTGATGAAATAAAGGTTATGGTTTGTTTTAAAATGAATGCAGTCTTTGAAAAACGTCTCATATAGAGGTCAAAACCTCGCAACGAAATCAATTAATATGGAACGTTTTTAATCAATAAGAACGGGACATTTCAGTTGGTATCCGAGCGTTGGTCTTAGAGAACCAGAATTTTGCATTAGTGTGTCTTATCGAGTTTGTTAGGATGCATTAGTGAGTCTGGACTTCGACCGTGTTTACTTGAAAAATGATTGCTTAACAAATTTTGTTGGAAACTATATATTTTTAACATGTGAATATTATGTGATATATTAATCTCTTAACGTGTTTGATATTATGTGATAGATGTCTACCTCTAGAACAAGTCCCATTGACTCACCTAATAATAATGAAGAGTCAAATGTAAATTGGAATGATTCGTGGACTGATTCACAAGTTCCCGAAGAGGAACCGGAAGAAGAGTCGGAATCGGAAGAAGAATTAGAACCGGAAGAAGAGGAACCGGAGGAGGAAATAGAACCGGTGGGGGAAATAATAAAACGGTTAAGTAAAAGAAAATCCTCAACCAACCGACCAAGGTTAATTATGGTCAATGGTGTTTCCGCTAAGGAAGCAAAATATTGGGAGGATTACCAACCCCGATGAACTTTATATGTATCGTCAACCCCCGAAGTCCTTAAGTTGTAACAATGACCCGGGAACCTCTAAACCACCAGGTTTTTCTAAACCAATGTGGAAAATTACGGCTCGTATTAGGGGAACATCATATATCCCTAGAAACTTGGCAAAACGAACCAAAACCGAAGAAGAAGAAACAAGCGAGTCGGAATAAGATAGTTGTATACGTGTGGTGTAATATATGTAATATAGTGTGCTTATACTTTATGATATATGTAAAAATTGCTTGTATTAATAAGTATTTTTTTTATGAATCTAACTCTTGTCTATTTTACAGTATAAAAACACAAAATGGATAGACAACCCAATATTTTAAGAGACCTACCCGGAGACATGATTGATGAAATCTTGTCTAGAGTCGGTCAGAATTCTTCGGCACAACTATTTAAGGCGATATCAGTTTGTAAGACATTCGAAGAACGTTCCAAGAATGTCTTGGTTTATAAGAGACTTTCGTTTGAAAGATGGGGGATATCGCATTGGGAAACCCATAAGTTACGATGTGTTTACTTTGACGCATATATTGCGGGGAACCCAAATGCTATTTTACGCAATGGGTTAAGAAATTATTTTGACTCAATATATCCGAATATTGGACTTCGTGATTTAGAAAACGCGGCTAACATGCAACATAAAGAAGCATGTTATGCTTACGGATTAGTAATGTTCGCTTCTCACCAAAGTGAGAACAAGAACATCGGGCTACAACTATTAAACAAAACGTTCCCACAAGTGACGGAGTCGGTAATTGGGGTAAGAAATGAGGTTTTTAGATTGTTACGGGACTGTTGGACATTACGTAACCCTCGTCCCTTTGACGACGTTACAACATGCTGACTTATCAACGGCCATAACGGTTATGTTCCACAAGACCAAGGATGGGAAGTAATCCTAGTAAAACCAGAATGCATGACTTGTTTCTGGACGTATGAATTACATGTCTTTATTGCCTTTGCTGAACGACTTGTGTACTAGCTAGAATTATCTTCACAACCATCTTGTATCAAATTTATTGTGTGCTATATTTCATGCTATATGTAAAATAAGCGGTATTGTAAGTTTGTAAAATATTGTGTAAAAGTTTGAACGCGAAATATTATTATAATCAGTTTTTCATATAGAATTGTAGTAGTTGAATTGTATATTAGCTACTAAGTATGAACTTAACGGGTAGGTACTACCCGAATTTAAACTTATAAAACGCTAATATGAAGAAAAAGCTTTTCTAAATGAGTTCATATTATGCTACGAAATACTATTAACTACTCTTAATATTCTGTATGATTAACTTGTTCCATTTGACTATTTTGAAGGAAATGGCACCGACTACTCGACACACCGTGAATATGAATGAAGAGGAATTCCGTACTTTTCTAGCTTCAAACATAGCCGCAGTACAGGCTGCGCTACATACCAACAATAACCTTGGATCTAGCAGTACAGGAAATCGTGTAGGATGCACCTACAAAGAATTCACTGCCTGCAAACCTTTGGAATTTGATGGAACCGAAGGACCTATCGGATTGAAACGGTGGACCGAGAAGGTCGAATCGGTGTTTGCCATAAGTAAGTGTACTGAAGAGGACAAAGTAAAGTACGCTACGCATACCTTCACAGGTTCTGCGTTAACATGGTGGAATACCTATCTAGAGCAAGTGGGACAAGACGATGCGTACGCACTACCGTGGTCAGCATTCAAGCACTTGATGAACGAGAAGTACCGTCCCAGAACCGAGGTCAATAAGCTCAAGACAGAACTTAGAGGGTTACGAACCCAAGGATTTGATATTACCACGTACGAAAGACGATTCACAGAATTGTGCCTATTGTGTCCGGGAGCATTCGAAGATGAGGAAGAGAAGATCGACGCTTTTGTGAAAGGATTACCGGAAAGAATCCAAGAAGATATAAGTTCACACGAGCCCGCCTCCATACAACAGGCATGTAGAATGGCTCACAAACTAGTGAACCAGATTGAAGAAAGAATTAAAGAACAGACTGCTGAAGAGGCCAATGTGAAGCAAGTCAAAAGAAAGTGGGAGGAAAATGGTGATAAGAATCACCAATACAACAACAACAGCAATTACAACAATAATTGCAACAATTATCCCAACAATCGCAACATCAATCGCAACTACAACAAACGGCCCAACAACAACAACAACAACAACAACAACAACAACAACAACAGCAACTACAACAATCATCCCAACAACAATAATAACCGCAACAACAACAACAATCAGAAGCAGCTATGCCAAAGGTGTGAAAAGTATCACTCGGGGTTCTGCACCAAATTTTGCAACAAGTGTAAAAGAAATGGTCATAGCGCGCCGAAGTGTGAGGTCTACGGACCAGGGGTTAATAGAACGAAAGGAACAAATGGTGTCGGAACGAGTAATGGCGGAGCAAGTAGTGTCGGAGCAAGTTATGCCAATGTAGTTTGTTATAAATGTGGAAAACCGGGCCACATTATTAGAAATTGCCCGAACCAGGAGAACACGAATGGACAAGGCCGCGGAAGAGTTTTCAATATTAATGCGGCAGAGGCACAGGAAGACCCGGAGCTTGTTACGGGTACGTTTCTTATTGACAATAAATCTGCTTATGTTTTATTTGATTCGGGTGCAGATAGAAGCTATATGAGTAGAGATTTTTGTGCTAAATTAAGTTGTCCATTGACGCCTTTGGATAGTAAATTTTTACTCGAATTAGCAAATGGTAAATTAATTTCAGCAGATAATATATGTCGGAATCGAGAAATTAAACTGGTTAGCGAAACATTTAAGATTGATTTGATACCAGTAGAGTTAGGGAGTTTTGATGTGATAATCGGTATGGACTGGTTGAAAGAAATGAAAGCATAGATCGTTTGTTACAAAAATGCAATTCGCATTATACGAGAAAAAGGAAAACCCTTAATGGTGTACGGAGAAAAGGGCGACACGAAGCTACATCTTATTAGTAATTTGAAGGCACAAAAACTAATAAGAAAAGGTTGCTATGCTGTTCTAGCACACGTCGAGAAAGTACAAACTGAAGAAAAGAGCATCAATGATGTTCCCATTGCAAAAGAATTTCCCGCTGTATTTCTAAAAGAATTACCGGGATTACCCCCACATCGATCCGTTGAATTTCAAATAGATCTTGTACCAGGAGCTGCACCAATAGCTCGTGCTCCTTACAGACTCGCACCCAGCGAGATGAAAGAACTGCAAAGCCAATTACAAGAACTTTTAGAGCGTGGTTTCATTCGACCAAGCACATCACCGTGGGGAGCTCCTGTTTTGTTTGTCAAGAAGAAAGATGGTACATTCAGGTTGTGTATCGACTACCGAGAGTTGAACAAACTTACCATCAAGAACCGCTACCCACTACCGAGAATCGACGACTTATTTGATCAACTACAAGGCTCGTCTGTTTATTCAAAGATTGACTTACGTTCCGGGTATCATCAAATGCGGGTGAAAGAAGATGATATTCCAAAGACTGCTTTCAGAACACGTTACGGTCATTACGAGTTTATGGTCATGCCGTTTAGTTTAACTAATGCACCAGCTGTGTTCATGGACCTTATGAACCGAGTGTGTGGACCATACCTTGACAAGTTTGTCATTGTTTTCATTGATGACATACTTATTTACTCAAAAAATGACCAAGAACACGGTAAACATTTGAGAAAGGTGTTAGAAGTATTGAGGAAGGAAGAATTGTACGCTAAGTTTTCAAAGTGTGCATTTTGGTTGGAAGAATTTCAATTCCTCGGTCACATAGTGAACAAAGAAGGTATTAAGGTGGATCCGGCAAAGATAGAAACTGTTGAAAAGTGGGAAACCCCGAAAACTCCGAAACACATACGCCAGTTTTTAGGACTAGCTGGTTACTACAGAAGGTTCATCCAAGACTTTTCCAGAATAGCAAAACCCTTGACTGCATTAACGCATAAAGGAAAGAAATTTGAATGGAATGATGAACAAGAGAAAGCGTTTCAGTTATTGAAGAAAAAGCTAACTACGGCACCTATATTGTCATTGCCTAAAGGGAATGATGATTTTGTGATTTATTGTGACGCATCAAAGCAAGGTCTCGGTTGTGTATTAATGCAACGAACGAAGGTGATTGCTTATGCGTCTAGACAATTGAAGATTCACGAGCAAAATTATACGACGCATGATTTGGAATTAGGCGCGGTTGTTTTTGCATTAAAGACTTGGAGGCACTACTTATATGGGGTCAAAAGTATTATATATACCGACCACAAAAGTCTTCAACACATATTTAATCAGAAACAACTGAATATGAGGCAGCGTAGGTGGATTGAATTATTGAATGATTACGACTTTGAGATTCATTACCACCCGGGGAAGGCAAATGTGGTAGCCGATGCCTTGAGCAGGAAGGACAGAGAACCCATTCGAGTAAAATCTATGAATATAATGATTCATAATAACCTTACTACTCAAATAAAGGAGGCGCAACAAGGAGTTTTAAAAGAGGGAAATTTAAAGGATGAAATACCCAAAGGATCGGAGAAACATCTTAATATTCGGGAAGACGGAACCCGGTATAGGGCTGAAAGGATTTGGGTACCAAAATTTGGAAATATGAGAGAAATGGTACTTAGAGAAGCTCATAAAACCAGATACTCAATACATCCTGGAACGGGGAAGATGTACAAGGATCTCAAGAAACATTTTTGGTGGCCGGGTATGAAAGCCGATGTTGCTAAATACGTAGGAGAATGTTTGACGTGTTCTAAGGTCAAAGCTGAGCATCAGAAACCATCAGTTCTACTTCAACAACCCGAAATCCCGGAATGGAAATGGGAAAACATTACCATGGATTTCATCACTAAATTGCCAAGGACTGCAAGTGGTTTTGATACTATTTGGGTAATAGTTGATCGTCTCACCAAATCAGCACACTTCCTGCCAATAAGAGAAGATGCCAAGATGGAGAAGTTAGCACGACTGTATTTGAAGGAAGTCGTCTCCAGACATGGAATACCAATCTCTATTATCTCTGATAGGGATGGCAGATTTATTTCAAGATTCTGGCAGACATTACAGCAAGCATTAGGAACTCGTCTAGACATGAGTACTGCCTATCATCCACAAACTGATGGGCAGAGCGAAAGGACGATACAAACGCTTGAAGACATGCTACGAGCATGTGTTATTGATTTCGGAAACAGTTGGGATCGACATCTACCGTTAGCAGAATTTTCCTACAACAACAGCTACCATTCAAGCATTGAGATGGCGCCGTTTGAAGCACTTTATGGTAGAAAGTGCAGGTCTTCGATTTGTTGGAGTGAAGTGGGGGATAGACAGATTACGGGTCCGGATATTATACAAGAAACTACCGAGAAGATCATCCAAATTCAACAACGGTTGAAAACCACCCAAAGTCGACAAAAGAGCTACGCTGACATTAAAAGAAAAGATATAGAATTTGAAATTGGAGAGATGGTCATGCTTAAAGTTGCACCTTGGAAAGGCGTTGTTCGATTTGGTAAACGAGGAAAATTAAATCCAAGGTATATTGGACCATTCAAGATTATTGATCGTGTCGGACCAGTAGCTTACCGACTTGAGTTACCTCAACAACTCGCTGCTGTACATAACACTTTCCACGTCTCGAATTTGAAGAAATGTTTTGCTAAAGAAGATCTCACTATTCCGTTAGATGAAATCCAAATCAACGAAAAACTTCAATTCATCGAAGAACCCGTCGAAATAATGGATCGTGAGGTTAAAAGACTTAAGCAAAACAAGATACCAATTGTTAAGGTTCGATGGAATGCTCGTAGAGGACCTGAGTTCACCTGGGAGAATGAAGATCAGATGAAGAAGAAATACCCGCATCTATTTCCAGAAGATTCGTCAACACCTTCAACAGCTTAAAATTTCGGGACGAAATTTATTTAACGGGTAGGTACTGTAGTGACCCGAACTTTTCCATGTTTATATATATTAATTGAGATTGATATTTACATGATTAAATGTTTCCAACATGTTAAGCAATCAAACTTTTTAAGACTTGATTAATTGAAATATGTTTCATATAGACAATTGACCACCCAAGTTGACCGGTGATTCACGAACGTTAAAACTTGTAAAAACTATATGATGACATATATATATGGATATATATATAGTTAACATGATACTATGATAAGTAAACATATCATTAAGTATATTAACAATGAACTACATATGTAAAAACAAGACTACTAACTTAATGATTTTTAAACGAAACATATATGTAACGATTATCGTTGTAAAGACATTTAATGTATATATATCATATTAAGAGATATTCATACATGATAATATCATGATAATATAATAATTTAAAATCTCATTTGATATTATAAACATTGGGTTAACAACATTTAACAAGATCGTTAACCTAAAGGTTTCAAAACAACACTTACATGTAACGACTAACGATGACTTAACGACTCAGTTAAAATGTATATACATGTAGTGTTTTAATATGTATTTATACACTTTTGAAAGACTTCAATACACTTATCAAAATACTTCTACTTAACAAAAATGCTTACAATTACATCCTCGTTCAGTTTCATCAACAATTGTACTCGTAAGCACCCGTATTCATACTCGTACAATACACAGCTTTTAGATGTATGTACTATTGGTATATACACTCCAATGATCAGCTCTTATCAGCCCATGTGAGTCACCTAACACATGTGGGAACCATCATTTGGCAACTAGCATGAAATATCTCATAAAATTATAAAAATATGAGTAATCATTCATGACTTATTTACATGAAAACAAAATTACATATCCTTTATATCTAATCCATACACCAACGACCAAAAACACCTACAAACACTTTCATTCTTCAATTTTCTTCATCTAATTGATCTCTCTCAAGTTCTATCTTCAAGTTCTAAGTGTTCTTCATATATTCTACAAGTTCTAGTTACATAAAATCAAGAATACTTTCAAGTTTGCTAGCTCACTTCCAATCTTGTAAGGTGATCATCCAACCTCAAGAAATCTTTGTTTCTTACAGTAGGTTATCATTCTAATACAAGGTAATAATCATATTCAAACTTTGGTTCAATTTCTATAACTATAACAATCTTATTTCAAGTGATGATCTTACTTGAACTTGTTTTCGTGTCATGATTCTGCTTCAAGAACTTCGAGCCATCCAAAGATCCGTTGAAGCTAGATCCATTTTTGTCTTTTCCAGTAGGTTTATCCAAGGAACTTAAGGTAGTAATGATATTCATAACATCATTCGATTCATACATATAAAGCTATCTGATTCGAAGGTTTAAACTTGTAATCACTAGAACATAGTTTAGTTAATTCTAAACTTGTTCGCAAACAAAAGTTAATCCTTCTAACTTGACTTTTAAAATCAACTAAACACATGTTCTATATCTATATGATATGCTAACTTAATGATTTAAAACCTGGAAACACGAAAAACACCGTAAAACCGGATTTACGCCGTCGTAGTAACACCGCGGGCTGTTTTGGGTTAGTTAATTAAAAATTATGATAAACTTTGATTTAAAAGTTGTTATTCTGAGAAAATGATTTTTATTATGAACATGAAACTATATCCAAAAATTATGGTTAAACTCAAAGTGGAAGTATGTTTTCTAAAATGGTCATCTAGACGTCGTTCTTTCGACTGAAATGACTACCTTTACAAAAACGACTTGTAACTTATTTTTCCGACTATAAACCTATACTTGTTCTGTTTAGATTCATAAAATAGAGTTCAATATGAAACCATAGCAATTTGATTCACTCAAAACGGATTTAAAATGAAGAAGTTATGGGTAAAACAAGATTGGATAATTTTTCTCATTTTAGCTACGTGAAAATTGGTAACAAATCTATTCCAACCATAACTTAATCAACTTGTATTGTATATTATGTAATCTTGAGATACCATAGACACGTATACAATGTTTCGACCTATCATGTCGACACATCTATATATATTTCGGAACAACCATAGACACTCTATATGTGAATGTTGGAGTTAGCTATACAGGGTTGAGGTTGATTCCAAAATGTATATAGTTTGAGTTGTGATCAATACTGAGATACGTATACACTGGGTCGTGGATTGATTCAAGATAATATTTATCGATTTATTTCTGTACATCTAACTGTGGACAACTAGTTGTAGGTTACTAACGAGGACAGCTGACTTAATAAACTTAAAACATCAAAATATATTAAAAGTGTTGTAAATATATTTTGAACATACTTTGATATATATGTATATATTGTTATAGGTTCGTGAATCAACCAGTGGCCAAGTCTTACTTCCCGACGAAGTAAAAATCTGTGAAAGTGAGTTATAGTCCCACTTTTAAAATCTAATATTTTGGGATGAGAATACATGCAGGTTTTATAAATGATTTACAAAATAGACATAAGTACGTGAAACTACATTCTATGGTTGAATTATCGAAATCGAATATGCCCCTTTTTATTAAGTCTGATAATCTAAGAATTAGGGAACAGACACCCTAATTGATGCGAATCCTAAAGATAGATCTATTGGGCCTAACAAACCCCATCCAAAGTACCGGATGCTTTAGTACTTCGAAATTTATATCATATCCGAAGGGTGTCCCGGAATGATGGGGATATTCTTATATATGCATCTTGCTAATGTCGGTTACCAGGTGTTCACCATATGAATGATTTTTATCTCTATGTATGGGATGTGTATTGAAATATGAAATCTTGTGGTCTATTATTATGATTTGATATATATAGGTTAAACCTATAACTCACCAACATTTTTGTTGACTTTTTAAGCATGTTTATTCTCAGGTGATTATTAAGAGCTTCCGCTGTCGCATACTTAAATAAGGACGAGATTTGGAGTCCATGCTTGTATGATATTGTGTAAAAACTGCATTCAAGAAACTTATTTTATTGTAACATATTTGTATTGTAAACCATTATATAATGGTCGTATGTAAACAGGATATTTTAGATTATCATTATTTGATAATCTACGTAAAGCTTTTTAAACCTTTATTGATGCAATAAAGGTTATGGTTTGTTTTAAAATGAATGCAGTCTTTGAAAAACGTCTCATATAGAGGTCAAAACCTCGCAACGAAATCAATTAATATGGAACGTTTTTAATCAATAAGAACGGGACATTTCAATATCGACCCATGTATATATATTATTTGGAACAACCATAGACACTCTATATGCAGTAATGTTGGAGTTAGCTATACAGGGTTGAGGTTGATTCCAAAAATATATATATACTTTGAGTTGTGATCTAGCCTGAGACGTGTATACACTGGGTCGTGGATTGATTCAAGATAATATATATCGATTTATTTCTGTACATCTAACTGTGGACAACTAGTTGTAGGTTACTAACGAGGACAGCTGACTTAATAAATTTAAAACAGTAAAACGTATTAAAAATGTTGTAAATATATTTTGAACATACTTTGATATATATGTACATATTTGTTATAGGTTCGTGAATCGACCAGTGGCCAAGTCTTACTTCCCGACGAAGTAAAAATCTGTGAAAGTGAGTTATAGTCCCACTTTTAAAATCTAATATTTTTGGGATGAGAATACATGCAGTTTTATAAATGTTTTACGAAATAGACACAAGTAATTGAAACTACATTATATGGGTGAATGATCGAAGCCGAATATGCCCCTTTTGCTTGGTAACCTAAGAATTAGTAAACCGATCTACTAATTGACGCGAATCCTAAAGATAGATCTATTGGGCCTAACGAACCCCATTCAAAGTACCGGATGCTTTAGTACTTCGAATTCATTTATATCATGTCCGAAGGATTTCCCGGAATGATAGGGGATATTCTTATATGCATCTTGTTAATGTCGGTTACCAGGTGTTCACCATATGAATGAATTTTATCTCTATGTATGGGATGTATATTGAAATATGAAATCTTGTGGTCTATTATTATGAATTGATAATATATAGGTTAAACCTATAACTCACCAACATTTTTGTTGACGTTTTAAGCATGTTTATTCTCAGGTGATTATTAAGAGCTTCCGCTGTTGCATACTAAAATAAGGACAAGATTTGGAGTCCATGCTTGTATGATATTATGTAAAAACTGCATTCAAGAAACTTATTTTTGATGTAATATATTCTTATTGTATACCATTATGTAATGGTCGTGTGTAAACGGTATATTTTAGATTATCATTATTTGATAATCTCTGTAATGCTTTTTAAACCTTTATCGATAAAATAAAGGTTATGGTTGTTTTAAAAATGAATGCAGTCTTTGAAAAACGTCTCATATAGAGGTCAAAACCTCGCGACGAAATCAATTAATATGGAAAGTTTATAATCAATATGAACGGGACATTTCAGTTAGTATTCGAGCATTGGTCTTAGAGAACCAGAAAATTGCATTAGTGTGTCTTACCGAGTTTGTTAGGATGCATTAGTGAGTCTGAACTTCGACCGTGTTTTTCTTCAAAAACGATTGCTTAACATTTTTTTTGTTGGAAACTATATATTATTAACATGTAAATATTATGTGATATATTAATCTCATAACGTGTTTGATATTGTGTGATAGATGTCTACCTCTAGTACAAATCCCATTGATTCACCTAATAATAATGAAGAGTCGAATATATTTTGGGAAGATTCACAAATTCTCGAAGAGGAACCGGAAGAGGAGGAACCGGAAGAGGAGGAACCGGAAGAAGAGGAACCAGAAGAGGAGGAATCGGAAGAGGAGGAACCAGAAGAAGAAGAGGTTCTGGAGGAAGAAATATTGATACCTATAGTAAATCGATTAAATAAAAGAAAATCCTCAACCAATGGGCCAAAGTTAATAATGGTCAATGGTGTTTCCGTCGAGGAAGCAAAATATTGGGAAGATTACCAATTTTCTGATGAATCGGATCCCGATGAGGATTCCGATGATGTTATAGAAATTACCTCGACCCAATTTAATAAAGCGAAAGAAAATAATAAGGGAAAAGGTATAAAAATAGAGAAACCCGATTCCAACCCCGATGAACTTTATATGTATCGGCAACATCTGTATTTCCTAAAATGTAACAATGACCCGGGAACCTCTAAACCACCAGGTTTTTCTAAACCATTATGGAAAACGACGGCTCGTATTAGAGGAACACCATATATTCCTAGAAAATTAGGAAAATGAACCAAGTCCGAAGAAGAAGAAACCAGTGATTCAGATTAGATGGTTGTAATCATGTTGTATATTATATGTATTGTAGTGTGCTTGTAATTTTATGTTCTATGTAAAAATTGCTTGTATTGTTTGTTATTACGAATCTAATCCTTGTCTATTTTACAGTATAAAAACAAAATGGACGTAAAGGTTAGACAACCGAATATTTTAGAAGACCTACCAGAGGATATGATTGAGGAAATCTTGTCTAGAGTCGGTCAGAATTCATCAGCACATTTAGTTATGGCTAAATTAACTTGTCAAACATTTGAAAGACTTTTCAGAAATGCCTTAGTTTATAAAAAGGCTTTCCTTTGATAGGTGGGGTATATCACATTGGGGAGATCGTAAGTTACGCCGTTTTTCTTTAAACCATTAAATACGGGGAACCCAAATGCAATTTTATGCTACGGGTTAAGAACCTATTTTGACTCAACATATCCCAACATAGGATTTTGTGAATTAGAAAGAGCTTCTAACATGCAACATAAAAAAGCATGTTATGCTTACGGGTTAGTGATGTTCGCTTCTTACCAAAGTGAGAAAAAGAACATTGGATTGTGACTTTTAAATAAAACCTTCCCACAAGTGACGGATTCAGTAGTTGGGGTGAGAAACAAGGTTTTTAGATTATTACAGGGCTGTTGGACATTACGAAACCCTCGTCCTTTTGACGACATTACAACATGCTGCCTTGCCAATGGTCATAACGATTATTTTCCACAAGACCAAGGATGGGAAGTCGTCTTAGTAAAACCAGAATGCATGACTTGTTTCTGGACTTATGAATTACGTGTCTTTATTTCCTTTGCTGAACAACTTGCGTATTAACTAGATTTATCTTCAAAACTGTCCTGTATCATAGTGTACTATATTTCATGTTATATGTAATATAGCGAAGTTGTAAGTTTGAAGAATATTTGTATGTGATATATTATTATAATCAGTTTTTTCATATGGAATTGTAGTAGTTGAATTGTATATTAGCTACTAAGTACGAACATAACGGGTAGGTAGTACCCGAATTTAAACTTATAAAACGCTAATATGAAGAAAAAGCTTTTATAAATGAGTTCATATTATGCTACGAAATACTATTGACTACTCTTAATATTCTATATGATTAACTCGATTCGGTTGGCTATTTTGAAGGAAATGGCACCGACTACTCGACACACCATGAATATGAGCGAAGAGGAATTTCATACCTTTCTTGCTGCAAACATAGCCGCAGTACAGGCTGCGCTACATAGCAATAATATTCTGAATCTAGCAATGCAGCTAACGGCGCAAGAAATCGTGTAGGATGCTCCTACAAAGAATTCACTGCCTGCAAACCTTTGGAATTTGATGGAACCGAAGGACCAATTGGATTGAAACGATGGACCGAGAAAGTCGAATCGGTGTTTGCCATAAGTAAGTTTACTGAAGAGGACAAAGTTAAGTACGCTACATATACCTTCACAGGTACTGCGTTAATGTGGTGGAACACCTATCTTGAACAGGTAGGACAAAATGCTGCTTACGCACTACCGTGGTTGGCATTCAAGCAATTGATGAACGAGCAGTACCGTCCTAGAAACGAAGTCAATAAACTCAAGGCAGAACTTAAAGAGTTATGAACACAAGGGTTCGACGTTACCACATATGAACGATGATTCACAAAGTTGTGCCTATTGTGTCCGGGAGCATTCGAAGATGAAGAAGAGAAGATCGACGCATTTGTAAAAGGGTTACCAGTAAGGATTCAAGACGATGTGAGTTCACACGAGCCCGCTTCTATACAGAAGGCAAGTCGAATGGCTAATAAACTCATAAATCAGATTGAGGAAGAATTAAAGAGCAGGCGACCGAAGAAGCTAACACGAAACAACTCAAGAGGAAGTGGGCGGAAAACGGTGACAAGAGTCACCATTACAACAACAACAACAATTACAACCACAATCGCAACAACTATCCCAACAACCGCAACAACAATCGCAACAATAACTGCAATCCTAACAATAACTACAACAAATCTCCCAACAACAACAACAACTACAACAACCTCGATAACAACAACGGCAACAAAAACCAAAAACAGCCATGTCATAGGTGTGAAGAAAATCAACAGGGTTTTTGCACGACATTTTGCAACAGGTGTAAATGAAATGGTCATAGCGCGACAAAGTGTGAAGTCTATGGACCAAAGTTTAACAGAACTAAAGGAACAAATAATGTCGAAACAAGTAATGCTGAAACAAATAGTGTCGGAGCAAGTAATACCAATGCTGTTAGTTATAAATGTGGAAAACCGGGCCACATTATTAGAAATTGCCCGAATCAGGGGAATACTAATGGGCACGGCCATGGAAGAGTTTTCAATATTAATGCGGCAGAAGCACAGGAAGACCCGGAGCTTGTTACGGGTACGTTTCTTATTGATGATAAATCTGCTTATGTTTTATTTGATTCGGGTGCGGATAGAAGCTATATGAGTAGAGAATTTTGTGCTAAATTAAGTTTCCCATTGACGCCTTTGGATAGTAAATTTTTACTCGAATTAGCAAACGGTAAATTAATTTCAGCAGATAATATATGTCGGGAGAGAGAAATTAAACTGGGGGATGAAACGTTTAAAATTGATTTAATACCAGTCGAGTTAGGAAGTTTTGATGTAATAATTGGCATGGACTGGTTGAAAAAGGTGAGAGCAGAGGTCGTTTGTTACAAAAATGCGATTCGCATTATGCGTGAAAAAAGAAAACCATTAATGGTGTATGGAGAAAAGAACAACGCGAAATTAAATTTTATTAGTAGTTTGAAGGCACAAAAACTAATAAAAAAAGGTTGTTATGTCATTCTAGCACACATCGAGGAAGTTAAACCTGAAGAAAAGAACATCAGTGATGTTCCCGTCGCAAAAGAATTTCCCGATGTATTTCCGAAAGAATTACCGGAATTACCCCCACATCGATCCGTTGAATTTCAAATAGACCTTGTACAAGGAGCTGCACCAATAGCTCATGCTCCATACAGACTCGCACCCAGTGAAATGAAAGAATTACAAAGTCAGTTACAGGAACTTTTAGAGCGTGGTTTCATTCGACCAAGCACATCACCATGGGGAGCTCCTGTTTTGTTTGTCAAGAAGAAAGATGGTACATTTAGGTTGTGTATCGACTACCGAGAGTTGAACAAACTTACCATCAAGAATCGCTACCCACTACCGAGAATCGACGACTTATTTGATCAACTACAAGGCTCGTCTGTTTATTCGAAGATCGATTTACGTTCTGGATATCATCAAATGCGGTTGAAGGAGGATGATATTCCAAAGACTGCTTTTAGGACGCGTTACGGTCATTACAAGTTCATGGTTATGCCGTTTGGATTGACTAACGCACCAGCTGTGTTCATGGACCTCATGAACCGAGTGTGTGGGCTATATCTTGACAAGTTTGTCATTATTTTTATCGATGACATACTTATTTACTCGAAGAATGATCAAGAGCACAAAGAACATTTGAGAAAAGTACTATAGTTGCTGAGAAAAGAAAAACTGTACGCTAAGTTTTCAAAGTGTGCATTTTAGTTGGAAGAAGTTCAATTCCTCGGTCACATAGTGAACAAAGAAGGTATTCAGGTGGATCCAGCAAAGATTGAAACCGTTGAAAAATGGGAAACCCCGAAAACTCCGAAACACATACGTCAGTTTTTTGGACTAGCTGGTTACTACAGAAGGTTCATCCAAGACTTTTCCAGAATAGCAAAACCCTTGACTGCATTAACGCATAAAGGGAAGAAATTTGAATGGAAAGATGAACAAGAGAAAGCGTTTCAATTGTTAAAGAAAAAGTTAACTACGGCACCTATATTGTCATTACCTGAAGGGAATAATGATTTTGTGATATATTGTGACGCCTCAAAGCAAGGTCTCGGTTGTGTATTAATGCAACGAACGAAAGTAATTGCTTATGCGTCTAGACAATTGAAGATTCACGAACATAATTATACGACGTATGATTTAGAATTAGGCGCGGTTGTTTTTGCATTAAAGACTTGGAGGCACTACTTATATGGGGTCAAAAGTATTATATATACCGACCACAAAAGTCTTCAACACATATTTAATCAGAAACAACTGAATATGAGGCAGCGTAGGTGGATTGAATTGTTGAATGATTATGACTTTGAGATTCGTTACCACCCGGGGAAGGCAAATGTGGTAGCCGACGCCTTGAGCAGAAAGGACTGAGAACTCATTCGAGTAAAAGCTATGAATATAACGATTCACACTAACCTTACTACTCAAATAAAGGAGGCGCAACAAGGAGTTTTAAAAGAGGGAAATTTAAAGGATGAAATACCCAAAGGATCGGAGAAGCATCTTAATATTCTGGAAGACGGAACTCGGTATAGGGCTGAAAGAATTTGGGTACTAAAATTTGAAGATATGAGAGAAATGGTACTTAGAGAAGTTCATAAAACTAGATACTCAATACATCCTGGAACTGGGAAGATGTACAAGGATCTCAAGAAACATTTTTGGAGGCCAGGTATGAAAGTCGATGTTGCTAAATACGTAGGGGAATGTTTGACGTGTTCTAAGGTCAAAGCGGAGCATCAGAAACCACCAGGTCTACTTCAACAACCCAAAATCCCGGAATGGAAACGGGAAAACATTACCATGGATTTCATCACTAAATTGCCAAGGACTGCAAGTGGTTTTGATACTATTTGGGTAATAGTTGATCGTCTCACCAAATCAGCACACTTTCTGCCAATAAGAGAAGATGACAAGATGGAGAAGTTAGCATGACTGTATTTGAAGGAAGTCGTCTCCAGACATGGAATACCAATCTCTATTATCTCTGATAGGGATGGGAGATTTATTTCAAGATTCTGGCAGACATTACAGTAAGCATTAGGAACTCGTCTAGACATGAGTACTGCCTATCATCCACAAACTGATGGGCAGAGCGAAAGGATGATACAAACGCTTGAAGACATGCTACGAGCATGTGTTATTGATTTCTGAAACAGTTGGGATCGACATCTACCGTTAGCAGAATTTTCCTACAACAAAAGCTACCATTCAAGCATTGAGATGGCGCCGTTTGAAGCACTTTATGGTAGAAAGTGCAGGTCTCCAATCTGTTGGAGTGAAGTGGGGGATAGACAGATTACGGGTCCGGAGATAATACATGAAACTACTGAGAAGATCATCCAAATTTAACAACGGATGAACACCGCCCAAAGTCGACAAAAGAGCTACGCCGACATTAAAAGAAAAGATATAGAATTTGAAATTGGAGAGATGGTCATGCTTAAGGTTGCACCTTGGAAAGGCGTTGTTCGTTTTGTAAACGAGGAAATTAAATCCAAGGTATATTGGTCCATTCAAGATTATTGATCGTGTCGGACCAGTAGCTTACCGACTTGAGTTACCTCAACAACTCGCGGCTGTACATAACACTTTCCACGTCTTGAATTTGAAAAAATGTTTTGCTAAAGAAGATCTCACTATTCTGATAGACGAAATCCAAAACAACGAAAATCTTCAATTCATCGAAGAACCCGTCGAAATAATGGATCGTGAGGTTAAAAGACTTAAACAAAACAAGATACCAATTGTTAAGGTTCAATGGAATGCTCGTAGAGGACCCGAGTTCACCTGGGAATGAGAAGATCAGATGAAGAAGAAATACCCGCACTTATTTCCGGAAGATACGTCAACACCTCCAACAGCTTAAAATTTCGAGACGAAATTTATTTAACGGGTAGGTACTGTAGTGACCCGAACTTTTCCATGTTTATATATATTAAATGAAATTGATATTTACATGATTAAGTGTTTCCAACATGTTAAGCAATCAAACTTGTTAAGACTTGATTAATTGAAATAGGTTTCATATAGACAATTGACCACCTAAGTTGACCGGTAATTCACGAACGTTAAAACTTGTAAAAACTATATGATGACATATATATGATTATATATATAATTAACATGATATTATGAAAATTAAGTATCTCATTAGGTATTTTAACAATGAGTTATATACATAAAATAGTGTTTATTGAATTAAGAAACTCGAAACGATATATATAACGATTATCGTTATAACAACGTCTTACTAATTACATATGAATCATATTAAGATATTGTTACACTATGTTTAATCATGATAAATGATAATTAAACATGTCATTATGTATATTAACAATGAACTACATATGTAAAACAAGACTACTAACTTAAGAATTTCGAAACGAGATATATATGTAACGATTATCGTTGTAACAACATTTAACTGTATATATATCATACTAAGATATATTAATATATCATAATATCATGATAATGTAATAATTTAACATCTCTTTAGATATAATAAACAATGGGTTAACAAAATTTTACAAGATCGTTAACCTAAAGGTTTCAAAACAACATTTACATGTAACGACTAACGATGACTTAACGACTCAGTTAAAATATATATACATGTAATGTTTTAATATGTATTCATACACTTTTGAAAGACTTCAATACACTTATAAAAATACTTCTACTTAACAAAAATGCTTACAATTACATTCTCGTTCAGTTTCATCAACAATTCTACTCGTATGCACCCGTATTCGTACTTGTACAATACACAGCTTCTAAATGTATGTACTATTGGTATATACAATCTAATGATAAGCTCCTAGCAGCCCATGTGAGTCACCTAACACATGTGGGAACCATCATTTGGCAACTAGCATGAAATATCTCATAAAACTACAAAAATATTAGTAATCATTCATGACTTATTTACATGAAAACAAAATTAC
The DNA here is from genome assembly GCF_046630445.1 of Rutidosis leptorrhynchoides. Classification (NCBI taxonomy): domain Eukaryota; kingdom Viridiplantae; phylum Streptophyta; class Magnoliopsida; order Asterales; family Asteraceae; genus Rutidosis; species Rutidosis leptorrhynchoides. Next base: position 479,091,570 of record NC_092333.1, on the reverse strand, counting down.
ATATCCTTTATATCTAATCCATATACCAACAACTAAAAACACCTACAAACACTTTCATTCTTCAATTTTCTTCATCTAATTGATCTCTCTCAAGTTTCATCTTCAAGTTCTAAGTGTTCTTCATAAATTCTACAAGTTCTAGTTTCATAAAATCAAGAATACTTCCAAGTTTACTAGCTCACTTCCAATCTTGTAAAGTGATCATCCAACCTCAAGAAATCCTTGTTGTTTATAGTAATATATCATTCTAAATCAAGGTAATACTCATATATAAACTTTGATTCAATTCCTATAACTATAACTATCTTAATTCGAGTGATAATCTTACTTGAACTTGTTTTCGTGTTATGATTCTATTTCAAGAACTTTCAAGCCATCCAAGATCATTTGAATCTAGATCATTTATTGACACTTGCAGTAGGTTTACCTACTAAACTTGAGGTAGTAATGATATTCATAACATCATTCGATTTATACATATAAAACTATCTTATTCGAAGATTTGAACATGTAATCACTAGAACATAGTTTAGTTAATTCTAAACTTGTTCGCAAACAAAAGTTAATCCTTATAACTTGACTTTTAAAATCAACTAAACACTTGTTCTATATCTATATGATATGCTAACTTAATGATTTAAAACCGAAAAACACGAAAAACACCGTAAAACCGGATATACGCCGTCGTAGTAACAACGCGGGCTGTTTTGGGTTAGTTAATTAAAAGCTATGATAAATTTTGATTTAAAAGTTGTTCTTCTGGGAAAATGATTTTTCTTATGAACATGAAACTATATCCAAAAATCATGATTAAACTCAAAGTGGAAGTATGTTTTCCAAAATGGCCATCTAGACGTCGTTCTTTCGACTGAAATGACTACCTTTACAAAAATAACTTGTAAATTATTTTTCTGACTATAAACCTATAATTTTTATGTTTAGATTCATAAAATAGAGTTCAATATGAAACCATAGCAATTTGATTCACTCAAATCGGATTTAAAACGAAGAAGTTATGGGTAAAACAAGATTGGATATTTTTTTTATTGTTGTAGCTACGGGAAATATTGTAACAATTCTATACAAATCATTTCCTAGCTAACTTATATTGTATTATACATGTATTCTAATGTAATCTTAGGATACCATAGACACGTATGCAAATGTTTTGACATATCATATCGACCCATGTATATATATTATTTGGAACAACCATAGACACTCTATATGCAGTAATGTTGGAGTTAGCTATACAGGGTTGAGGTTGATTCCAAAAATATATATATATATATACTTTGAGTTGTGATCTAGCCTGAGACGTGTATACACTGGGTCGTGGATTGATTCAAGATAATATATATTAATTTATTTCTGTACATCTAACTGTGGACAACTAGTTGTAGGTTACTAACGAGGACAGCTGACTTAATAAATTTAAAACAGTAAAACGTATTAAAAATGTTGTAAATATATTTTGAACATACTTTGATATATATGTACATATTTGTTATAGGTTCGTGAATCGACCAGTGGCCAAGTCTTACTTCCCGACGAAGTAAAAATATGTGAAAGTGAGTTATAGTCCCACTTTTAAAATCTAATATTTTTGGGATGAGAATACATGCAGTTTTATAAATGTTTTACGAAATAGACACAAGTAATTGAAACTACATTATATGGGTGAATGATCGAAGCCGAATATGCCCCTTTTGCTTGGTAACCTAAGAATTAGTAAACCGATCTACTAATTGACGCGAATCCTAAAGATAGATCTATTGGGCCTAACGAACCCCATCCAAAGTACTAAATATGCTTTAGTACTTCGAATTCGTTTATATCATGTCTGAAGGATTTCCCGGAATGATAGGGGATATTCTTATATGCATCTTTTTAATGTCGGTTACCAGGTGTTCACCATATGAATGAATTTTATCTCTATGTATGGGATGTATATTGAAATATGAAATCTTGTGGTCTATTATTATGATTTGATAATATATAGGTTAAACCTATAACTCACCAACATTTTTGTTGACGTTTTAAGCATGTTTATTCTCAGGTGATTATTAAGAGCTTCCGCTGTTGCATACTAAAATAAGGACAAGATTTGGAGTCCATGCTTGTATGATATTATCAAGATTTGATAATATATAGGTTAAACCTATAACTCACCAACATTTTTGTTGACGTTTTAAGCATGTTTATTCTCAGGTGATTATTAAGAGCTTCCGCTGTTGCATACTAAAATAAGGACAAGATTTGGTTAAACCTATAACTCACCAACATTTGGAGTCCATGCTTGTATGATACTAAAATAAGGACAAGCATGGACTCCAAATCTTGTCCTTATTTTAGTATGCAACAGCGGAAGCTCTTAATAATTACCTGAGAATAAACATGCTTAAAACGTCAAAAAAAATGTTGGTGAGCTATAGGTTTAACCTATATATTATCAAATCATAATAATAGACCACAAGATTTCATATTTCAATATACATCCCATACATAGAGATAAAATTCATTCATATGGTGAACACCTGGTAACCGACATTAATAAGATGCATATAAGAATATCCCCTATCATTCCGGGAAATTCTTCGGACATGATATAAACGAATTTGAAGTACTAAAGCATCCGGTACTTTGGATGGGGTTCGTTAGGCCCAATAGATCTATCTTTGGGATTCACGTCAATTAGTAGATCGATTTACTAATTCTTAGGTTACCAAGCAAAAGGGGCATATTCAACTTCAATCATTCACCCATATAATGTAGTTTCAATTACTTGTGTCTATTTCGTAAAACATTTATAAAACTGCATGTATTCTCATCCCAAAATATTAGATTTTAAAAGTGGGACTATAACTCACTTTCACATATTTTTACTTCGTCGGAAAGTAAGACTTGGCCACTGGTCGATTTAACATATAACAAATATGTACATATATATCAAAGTATGTTCAGAATATATTTACAACATTTTTAATACGTTTTACTGTTTTAAATTTATTAAGTCAGCTGTTCTCGTTAGTAACCTACAACTAGTTGTCCACAGTTAGATGTACAGAAATAAATCGATATATATTATCTTGAATCAATCCACGACCCAGTTTATACACGTCTCAGGCTAGATCACAACTCAAAGTATATATATATTTTTGGAATCAACCTCAACCCTGTATAGCTAACTCCAACATTACTGCATATAGAGTGTTTATGGTTGTTCCAAATAATATATATACATGGGTCGATATGATATGTCAAAACATTTGCATACGTGTCTATAGTATCCCAAGATTACATTAGAATACATGTATAATACAATATAAGTTAGCTAGGATATGATTTGTATAGAATTGTTACAATATTTCCCGTAGCTACAACAATCAAAAAAATATCCAATCTTGTTTTACCCATAACTTCTTCGTTTTAAATCCAATTTGAGTGAATCAAATTGCTATGGTTACATATTGAACTCTATTTTATGAATCTAAACATAAAATGTATAGGTTTATAGTCAGAAAAATAAGTTACAAGTCATTTTTGTAAAGGTATTCATTTCAGTCGAAAGAACGACGTCTAGATGACCATTTTGGAAAACATACTTCCACTTTGAGTTTAACCATGATTTTTGGATATAGTTTCATGTTCATAAGAAAAATCATTTTCCCAGAAGAATAACTTTTATATCAAAGTTTATAATAGTTTTTAATTAACTAACCCAAAACAGCCTGCAGTGTTACTACGACGGCGTATATCCGGTTTTACGGTGTTTTTTGTGTTTTCCGATTTTAAATCATTAAGTTATCATATCATATAGATATATAACATGTATTTAGTTGATTTTAAAAGTCAAGTTAGAAGGATTAACTTTCGTTTGCGAACAAGTTTAGAATTAACTAAACTATGTTCTAGTGATTACATGTTCAAATCTTCGAATAAGATAGTTTTATATGTATGAATCGAATGATGTTATGAACATAATTACTACCTCAAGTTTAGTAGGTAAACCTATTGGAAGTGACAAGAAATGATGTAGCTTCAAAGGATCTTGGATGGCTTGAAAGTTCTTGAAGTAGAATCATGACACGAAAACAAGTTTAAGTAAGATTATCACTCGAATTAAGATAGTTTTAGTTATAAGAATTGAATCAAAGTTTTTATATGATTATTACCTTGATTTAGAATGGTATCTTACTGTAAACAACAAGGATTTCTTGAGGTTGGATGATCACTTTACAAGATTGAAAGTGAGCTAGTAAACTTGGAAGTATTCTTGATTTTATGAAACTAGAACTTGTAGAATTTATGAAGAACACTTAGAACTTAAAGATGGAACTTGAGAGAGATCAATTAGATGAAGAAAATTGAAGAATGAAAGTGTTTGTAGGTATTTTTGTTCGTTGGTATATGGATTAGATATAAAGGATATGTAATTTTGTTTTCATGTAAATAAGTCATGAATGATTACTAATATTTTTGTAATTTTATGAGATATTTCATGCTAGTTGCCAAATGATGGTTCCCACATGTGTTAGGTGACTCACATAGGCTGCTAAGAGCTGATCATTGGAGTGTATATACTAATAGTGCATACATTTAGAAGCTGTGTATTGTACGAGTACGAATACGGGTGCATACGAGTAGAATTGTTGATGAAACTGAACGAGGATATAATTGTAAGCATTTTTGTTAAGTAGAAGTATTTTGATAAGTGTCTTGAAGTCTTTCAAAAGTGTATTAATACATATTAAAACACTACATGTATATACATTTTAACTGAGTCGTTAAGTCATCGTTAGTCGTTACATGTAAATGTTGTTTTGTAACCTTTAGGTTAACGATCTTGTTAAATGTTGTTAACCCGTTTTTTATTATATCTAAAGAGATGTTAAATTATTACATTATCATGATATTATGATATATTAATATATTTTAGTATGATATATATACAGTTAAATGTTGTTACAACGATAATCGTTACATATATGTCTCGTTTCGAAATTCTTAAGTTAGTAATCTTGTTTTACATATGTAGTTCATTGTTAATATACATAATGACATGTTTACTTATCATTTATCATGATTAACATAGTGTAACAATATCTTAATATGATTCATATGTAATTAGTAAGACGTTGTTATAACGATAATCGTCATATATATCGTTTCGAGTTTCTTAATTCAATAAACACAATTTTATGTATATAACTCATTGTTAAAAGACCTAAAACATAATATCATGTTAATTATATATATAATCATATATATGTCATCATATAGTTTTTACAAGTTTTAACGTTCGTGAATCGCCGGTCAACTTGGGTGGTCAATTGTCTATATGAAACCTATTTTAATTAATCAAGTCTTAACAAGTTTGATTGCTTAACATGTTGGAAACACTTAATCATGTAAATATAAATTTCATTTAATATATATAAACATGGAAAAGTTCGGGTCACTACATCAAATTCCATTTTGGGTGTTTCTATAAGTCCACAACTAAAACCCTAATTTCGTATGCCATTTTCGTATGAAAACACACAAACCGGGAAATGAAATGCCGGTTTGGTGTTCAAACTGACAAACCGGCAATTGAATGTCCGGTTTTCCTATATTTATAATTTTTTCTTGAAAAACTATTTCTGTAAAACCTACAAATATATTACTATTTTGAAGAAAAAAAATTCCGGTAAACATACAACAGCAGTAGGTAACTTCCTTATATATTATATAGAGATAATATGGAACTCAATGCCTTTAAAAAAAAGATTAGACTGAATGATGCAGAATCCATCTGGTAGATGAAACCATGAAATCTGATTAAAAAAACCAACAACTTTAAGTATGAGACTGGAAAAGGGGCAAAATGATAAAATTACCATCAAAAATTATTCAAAAAAGACAATTCAATTCAAAGAGAACAGTAACTATACATAGGAGCAATATGGGACTTTCTTAAATAGTATATAGAAATAATTTCAGTCATTCTGACTGTAACGTGTATGAAGATTAGAGCTCATGCATGTGTATAAATAAAGCAACAAATAATGAGTCAACATGGCGGCAAGTTATGTATATATATATATATATATATGTGTGTGTGTGTGTGTGTGTGTGTATATATATATATATATGTATATGTGTATATATGTATATATATGTGTATATATATATATATATATATATATATATATATGTGTGTGTGTGTGTGTGTGTGTGTGTGTGTATGCATATGTTAGCACATATATATAGCTAAGGATAGTCATATCAATCAAAATTTTATAATGTATATCTTTAGAAGTATCATTTGGTCAAACGTCGTTGAATTCATAAATTATTTATTAACATTTGTTGTAAACTTAAAGCCCTCCTTAATTTGTCCGGTTCCAATTAAGGATGTCACTGGTAATCTTTAAGCCAAGGTTGATTCTGACTGTAGGGTTACTTACCTTTCCCCGGCGTCACACCCTCCAACAGAGAATACAAGTGGCATTCAATTAGGCTAACCGAATAAGACGGTAGCCCATTTGATATTACACTTTTTCTTAACGACAAGATTTTAGTAAATCCTTTAAGAAATCACGCGAACTACTTTAGTATATATTAATGACCGTGTAAAAGTTCTTTATTAGATGTTAGGATTAATTGAGTGCAAAATGGACGATTTATTTTAGTGCGAGGTCGTCAGGTCGCTAATCGCCTATTAGGGTTATCGGAGAGGAACAATCGTTTTATATTTATAATAGCGGGACCTAAAACTACTACTCCTTCCTATGGGTGAGTAAGGGGAGTATGACATAGGGTCTTTTGTTTAAAAAGACAACAAAATCGAACTTTCACAATTCAAATTAATTTAGTAGACTAACTATTCTGAATGAGTAGTTGGTATGATTTTTGGGTTTTCTCTAATTTCTAAGATAAGAAGATAAAAAAAAATAAAGCATTAAAATAAAATTGACATTTCAGATAAGGTTAAGGTAAGTGCATGCTATGCTTTCATCAGTTATTTGGCTGAAAGTGTGTAATGTTGGCTCATGAATACATAATGACCTAGGACTCATTATGTTGTACCTAGAAGCCCCTGTCAGATAACTAATATGTCACTGGGTAATTACGTTAGGTTTAGTGATTTGAAATAGACAGCAATGCCCTTAACCACCGACGTCCGTCAATCATTGCTACATGAAGGCACAGGCGGCTCATCAATAGGAGCGCTTGAAAAATGAGGCATATTAACATTCCACAAGGTCTAACATTCTTATGCATAGCGAAGGATCCTAGGTTTTCCCTAATTCGGTAGACATGATGCGTTTTGATGCTTTCGTTAATGATTGATAAATGATCAGTTAGGCCCTTACTATTCCTTGCTTTCCCTAATTCCATAATATAACGACCCGTCCTAATCCACCTGGACGAAGTCTTCAACAGATGGTCTCATTGCGAGGTTCTGACCTCTATATGCCATGAACGAATCCATGTAAAATCTTTAAAATGAGTGAATGCACAGCGGAAGATTTCTTTCATACCTGAGAATAAACATGCTTTAAAGTGTCAACCAAAAGGTTGGTGAGTTCATTAGTTTATCATAAATATTCATTTCCATCATTTTAATAGACCACAAGATTTTCATTTTCATTTCTCATAAATATACGTCCCACACATAGAGACAAAAATCATTCATATGGATTGAACACCTGGTAATCAACCTTAACAAGATGCATATCGAATATCTCCATCATTCCGGGACTCCCTTCGGACATTGTAAAATCGAAGTATTAAAGCAGTTCAAATTCTCTGACTGGGGCTTGTTAGTGCTCATAGATCTGTCTTTAGGATTCACGTCAATTACGGTGTCTGTTCCCTAATTCTTAGATTACCAGAGTAAAAGGGGCATATTCGATTTCGATCATTCAACCATAGAATATAGTTTCGATTACTTGTGTCTATTTTGTCAAACATTTATAAAAGCAGTGCATGTATTCTCAGTCCCAAAAATATATATTGCAAAAGCATTTAAAAAGGGAGCAAATGAAACTCACTATACGATATTTTGTAGTAAAAATATGCATACGACTGAACTGAACAATTTGCAGGTTGGCCTCGGATTCACGAACCTATATCAGTTATATATATATTAAAACATATAATTAACATGTAATCATAATCCAACTAGTTTATATATGTTATTTATTTAATTTAGTCATATATTTGCTATTTTAAAAGTTATATATATATATATATATATATATATATATATATATATATATTGTATACTAATATTTATACATATAGTTATATTAATACATATATATCTATATAATTAGTATTATATTGATAAGTCAAATATTGGTTATATGAAAATATTTATGTAAATAATGTTATTAGGTTTAATATATAATGTATATGTAATATTAATATAGTTATAGTATATGTAATAAGTATAATTTATATACATAACATTTATTTGTTAAAAATGATAGTTTTGAAAATAATGATTTATTAATAATAATAATAATAATAATAATAATAATAATAATAATAATAATAATAATAATAATAATAATAATAATAATAATAATAATAATAATGATAGCTTTATTGATAATGATAATACTAATTTTAAAAATGATATTGTTAATAATGATACTTATGTTATTAATAAATAATAATGATAACAATCATAATAATTTTAATAATAATATTAATACTAATACTAATGTTAATAATAATAATAATAATAACAAAAAATTTATTAGTTATTTTAATACTAATGATAATAATATTAATAGTAATAGTAATAATAATAATAATAATAATAATAATAATAATAATAATAATAATAATAATAATAATAATAATAATAATAATAATAATAATAATAATAATAATAATAATAATAATAATAATAATAATAATGATATTACTAATACTAACAATAATGATAATAATATTAATTGTATGAATGATACTAATAATTATATTTTTAATATTTGTAATAACCTAATAACAATAATAATTAATAATTGTAAACTACCTCAAAGAAGTAGTTCTTAAAAATGCCCAAGTCCGGGTTTGAACCCGCGACGTCCCGCTAACTCGATAACAGTCTTAACCATCCCTTTGTTCGTGTACTTCTGAAATTATTACCACCCCAAAATATACTTGACCCGTAACATCTCGTTCAAACTCACACCCGCCTAACCATTCATCTACTTCTCATTTTCTGTTATAATCTATACTTTAATTACATTTAACATATTTCTTATCTGTTTCTTCTTTCTTCTTTCTTCTTCGATTTAATCGATAAGAGGCAACATAACCATCATAATCATAAGCATAATCATATTGACTATCATCACCATCGTTATTAATCTATTACTATCATCATCATCACATACTTGATTCATAATCATTATCATATATTCGTATAACCACTATCATCATCACATGATATCTTCGAACCTTTCTCATACTATCATCATTCTATCTTTATGTATCATTATCGATATCATACCCTAATCCTAAAAATTATCATCTTATCATCTTATTATATAGCATCATATTATTATCATGGTATTATTCATCATTGTTGCTACTACAATCTTCTTCACTTTAAATCTTTATTATTATCAAAACATTAATCATAATCATCACTTATCATAATCTAATTCTTCTAACAGTGCATATTAAATTCATCATCTTCAAAAAAAAATATACACGATTACTATATGAGTTATCGGCCCAATGAAGCAACTATATCACGGCCCAACTGAAAAGCGAAACAGGCCACCGGCCCAACAGGAAACTTACATAGGCCCTCGGCCCAAAATTCAAATAGCAATGAAATCCCACTTCAGAATCTTTAATCCAACAGCCCACCTTGATCAATAATTGGCCCAAGACCAAAAAGAAAATCGGTGTCCCGGTGAGATTATAAAGCAGGAGTCGACAACACAAAAGGAAAAGAAATTCTTTTTCAATCCTTATCAATATCTTTTTTTTCTTTCATATCACCATCTTCCTTTACAGCTCATCATCACATTTTCTTTCCATCATGATTCATCAAACAATTTAAAGAGTGTCGGTGTTGGGTGATAGCGACAGAAAAGAAAAGCAAGAAAAAATTTATCAGATGTGCAACAATCCATCTCTCTTTCTCCTTCTTTGTTTGAAATAGAAATCGAAACAGAAAGAAAATAGCAGTAGCTGTAGCGAGTTGTTGTGGTCTGATGGTGAGGATTATGGGTCAAAAAATATAGTAAAGAGATAGAATGGATTCAGGCAGGTGCAGCTTCACAGACGGTATAGTAATAGCAGTCCAATGTGGGTTTTGATTGGATTTGATGATCGATGGTAGAAGGTGGCAGCGAAACAAGGATGGGTTGGTTTGGTTTTGTAATCCTAACAGACAAGGGAAACAAGCTGATTTTATCGAATAATAATAAGCCATGGGAATTGATAGTTAAGTTGCGTGGGTTAAGTTTGAAAAGAAAAAAAATAAAGAAACTAAATAGGAGTAAAACATATGGTTGATTGTAGTGACTAATAAAACAACAAGGTTGCAGGCTTTTGTGGGTTTACGATAACAAAAAAATATATATATACAGACCTATAATAGCAGGAAAACAGACGAGTTGTTTGCAGCTGTAATATTGATGGTTTGTTCAGAAACAGAAAAAGGTGAGTTGCTATTTGGGTGAGTTTTCATTAATGGTGGCTGTGATCTTCGAGTATAAAACAGTAACGGTATTTGAAATGTCCCGTTCTTATTGATTAAAAACGTTCCATATTAATTGATTTCGTTGCGAGGTTTTGACCTCTATATGAGACGATTTTAAAAGGCTGCATTCATTTTAAAACAAACCATAACCTTTATTTCATCAATAAAGGTTTAAAAAGCTTTACGTAGATTATCAAATAATGATAATCTAAAATATCCTGTTTACACACGACCATTACATAATGGTTTACAATACAAATATGTTACAACAAAATAAGTTTCTTGAATGCAGTTTTTACACAATATCATACAAGCATGGACTCCAAATCTCGTCCTTATTTAAGTATGCGACAGCGGAAGCTCTTAATAATCACCTGAGAATAAACATGCTTAAAACGTCAACAAAAATGTTGGTGAGTTATAGGTTTAACCTATATATATCAAATCATAATAATAGACCACAAGATTTCATATTTCAATACACACCCCATACATAGAGATAAAAATCATTCATATGGTGAACACCTGGTAACCGACATTAACAAGATGCATATATAAGAATATCCCCATCATTCCGGGACACCCTTCGGATATGATATAAATTTCGAAGTACTAAAGCATCCGGTACTTTGGATGGGGTTTGTTAGGCCCAATAGATCTATCTTTAGGATTCGCGTCAATTAGGGTGTCTGTTCCCTAATTCTTAGATTACCAGACTTAATAAAAAGGGGCATATTCGATTTCGATAATTCAACCATAGAATGTAGTTTCACGTACTTGTGTCTATTTTGTAAATCATTTATAAAACCTGCATGTATTCTCATCCCAAAAATATTAGATTTTAAAAGTGGGACTATAACTCACTTTCACAGATTTTTACTTCGTCGGGAAGTAAGACTTGGCCACTGGTTGATTCACGAACCTATAACAATATATACATATATATCAAAGTATGTTCAAAATATATTTACAACACTTTTAATATATTTTGATGTTTTAAGTTTATTAAGTCAGCTGTCCTCGTTAGTAACCTACAACTAGTTGTCCACAGTTAGATGTACAGAAATAAATCGATAAATATTATCTTGAATCAATCCACGACCCAGTGTATACGTATCTCAGTATTGATCACAACTCAAACTATATATATTTTGGAATCAACCTCAACCCTGTATAGCTAACTCCAACATTCACATATAGAGTGTCTATGGTTGTTCCGAAATATATATAGATGTGTCGACATGATAGGTCTAAACATTGTATACGTGTCTATGGTATCTCAAGATTACATAATATACAATACAAGTTGATTAAGTTATGGTTGGAATAGATTTGTTACAAATTTTCACGTAGCTAAAATGAGAAAAATTATCCAATCTTGTTTTACCCATAACTTCTTCATTTTAAATCCGTTTTGAGTGAATCAAATTGCTATGGTTTCATATTGAACTCTATTTTATGAATCTAAATAGAAAAAGTATAGGTTTATAGTCGGAAAAATAAGTTACAAGTCGTTTTTGTAAAGGTAGTCATTTCAGTCGAAAGAACGACGTCTAGATGACCATTTTAGAAAACATACTTCCACTTTGAGTTTAACCATAATTTTTGGATATAGTTTCATGTTCATAATAAAAATCATTTTCTCAGAATAATAACTTTTAAATCAAATTTTATCATAGTTTTTAATTAACTAACCCAAAACAGCCCGAGGTGTTACTACGACGACGTAAATCCGGTTTTACGGTATTTTTCGTGTTTCCAGGTTTTAAATCATTAAGTTAGCATATCATATAGATATAGAACATGTGTTTAGTTGATTTTAAAAGTCAAGTTAGAAGGATTAACTTTTTTTTGCGAACAAGTTTAGAATTAACTAAACTATGTTCTAGTGATTACAAGTTTAAACCTTCGAATAAGATAGCTTTATATGTATGAATTGAATGATGTTATGAACATCATTACTACCTTAAGTTCCTTGGATAAACCTACTGGAAAAGTAAAAAATGGATCTAGCTTCAACGGATCCTTGGATGGCTCGAAGTTCTTGAAGCAGAATCATGACACGAAAACAAGTTCAAGTAAGATCATCACTTGAAATAAGATTGTTATAGTTATAGAAATTGAACCAAAGTTTGAATATGATTATTACCTTGTATTAGAATGATAACCTACTGTAAGAAACAAAGATTTCTTGAGGTTGGATGATCACCTTACAAGATTGGAAGTGAGCTAGCAAACTTGAAAGTATTCTTGATTTTATGTAACTAGAACTTGTAGAATATATGAAGAACACTTAGAACTTGAAGATAGAACTTGAGAGAGATCAATTAGATGAAGAAAATTGAAGAATAAAAGTGTTTGTAGGTGTTTTTGGTCGTTGGTGTATGGATTAGATATAAAGGATATGTAATTTTGTTTTCATGTAAATAAGTCATGAATGATTACTCATATTTTTGTAATTTTATGAGATATTTCATGCTAGTTGCCAAATTATGGTTCCCACATGTGTTAGGTGACTCACATGGGCTGCTAAGAGCTGATCATTGGAGTGTATATACCAATAGTACATACATCTAAAAGCTGTGTATTGTACGAGTACGAATACGGGTGCATACGAGTAGAATTGTTGATGAAACTGAACGAGGATGTAATTGTAAGAATTTTTGTTAAGTAGAAGTATTTTGATAAGTGTATTGAAGTCTTTCAAAAGTGTATAAATACATATTAAAACACTACATGTATATACATTTTAACTGTGTCGTTACATGTAAGTGTTGTTTTGAAACCTTTAGGTTAACGATCTTGTTAAATGTTGTTAACCCAATGTTTATAATATCAAATAAGATTTTAAATTATTATATTATCATGATATTATCATGTATGAATATCTCTTAATATGATATATATACATTAAATGTCTTTACAACGATAATCGTTACATATATGTCTCGTTTAAAAATCATTAAGTTAGTAGTCTTGTTTTTACATATGTAGTTCATTGTTAATATACTTAATGATATATTTACTTATCATAGTATCATGTTAACTATATATATATATCCATATATATGTCATCATATAGTTTTTACAAGTTTTAACGTTCGTGAATCACCGGTCAACTTGGGTGGTCAATTGTCTATATGAAACATATTTCAATTAATCAACTCTTAACAAGTTTGATTGCTTAACATGTTGGAAACATTTAATCATGTAAATATAAATCTCAATTAATATATATAAACATGGAAAAGTTCGGGTCACTACAGTACCTACCCGTTAAATAAATTTCGTCCCGAAATTTTAAGTTGTTGAAGGTGTTGACGAATCTTCTGGAAATAGATGCGGGTATTTCTTCTTCATCTGATCTTCATGCTCCCAGGTGAACTCGGGTCCTCTACGAGCATTCCATCGAACCTTAACAATTGGTATCTTGTTTTGCTTAAGTCTTTTAACCTCACGATCCATTATTTCGACGGGTTCTTCGATGAATTGAAGGTTTTCGTTGATTTGGATTTCATCTAACGGAATAGTGAGATCTTCTTTTGCAAAACATTTCTTCAAATTCGAGACGTGGAAAGTGTTATGTACAGCCGCGAGTTGTTGTGGTAACTCAAGTCGGTAAGCTACTGGTCCGACACGATCAATAATCTTGAATGGTCCAATATACCTTGGATTTAATTTCCCTCGTTTACCAAATCGAACAACGCCTTTCCAAGGTGAAACTTTAAGCATGACCATCTCTCCAATTTCAAATTCTATATCTTTTCTTTTAATGTCAGCGTAGCTCTTTTGTCGACTTTGGGCGGTTTTCAACCGTTGTTGAATTTGGATGATCTTCTCGGTAGTTTCTTGTATAATCTCCGGACCCGTAATCTGTCTATCCCCCACTTCACTCCAACAAATCGGAGACCTGCACTTTCTACCATAAAGTGCTTCAAACGGCGCCATCTCAATGCTTGAATGGTAGCTGTTGTTGTAGGAAAATTCTGCTAACGGTAGATGTCGATCCCAACTGTTTCCGAAATCAATAACACATGCCGTAGCATGTCTTCAAGCGTTTGTATCGTCCTTTCGCTCTGCCCATCAGTTTGTGGATGATAGGAAGTACTCATGTCTAGACGAGTTCCTAATGCTTGCTGTAATGTCTGCCAGAATCTTGAAATAAATCTACCATCCCTATCAGAGATAATAGAGGTTGGTATTCCATGTCTGGAGATGACTTCCTTCAAATACAGTCGTGCTAACTTCTCCATCTTGTCATCTTCTCTTATTGGCAGGAAGTGTGCTGATTTGGTGAGACGATCAACTATTACCCAAATAGTATCAAAACCACTTGCAGTCCTTGGCAATTTAGTGATGAAATCCATGGTAATGTTTTCCCATTTCCATTCCGGGATTTCGGGTTGTTGAAGTAGACCTGATGGTTTCTGATGCTCAGCTTTGACCTTAGAACAAGTCAAACATTCTCCTACATATTTAGCAACATCGGCTTTCATACCCGGCCACCAAAAATGTTTCTTGAGATCCTTGTACATCTTCCCCGTTCCAGGATGTATTGAGTATCTGGTTTTATGAGCTTCTCTAAGTACCATTTCTCTCATATCTCCAAATTTTGGTACCCAAATCCTTTCAGCCCTATACCGGGTTCCGTCTTCGCGAATATTAAGATGCTTCTCCGATCCCTTGGGTATTTCATCCTTTAAATTTTCCTCTTTTAAAACTCCTTGTTGCGCCTCCTTTATTTGAGTAGTAAGGTTATTATGAATCATTATATTCATAGATTTTACTCGAATGGGTTCTCTGTCCTTCCTGCTCAAGGCATCGGCTACCACATTTGCCTTCCCCGGGTGGTAACGAATCTCAAAGTCGTAATCATTCAACAATTCAATCCACCTACGCTGCCTCATATTCAGTTGTTTCTGATTAAATATGTGTTGAAGACTTTTGTGGTCGGTATATATAATACTTTTAACCCCATATAAGTAGTGCCTCCAAGTCTTTAATGCAAAAACAACCGCGCCTAATTCCAAATCATGCGTCGTATAATTTTGTTCGTGAATCTTCAATTGTCTAGACGCATAAGCAATCACCTTCGTTCGTTACATTAATACACAACCGAGACCTTGCTTTGATGCGTCACAATAAATCACAAAATCATCATTCCCTTCAGGCAATGACAATATAGGTGCCGTAGTTAGCTTTTTCTTCAATAACTGAAACGCTTTCTCTTGTTCATCATTCCATTCAAATTTCTTCCCTTTATGCGTTAATGCAGTCAAGGGTTTTGCTATTCTGGAAAAGTCTTGGATGAACCTTCTGTAGTAACCAGCTAGTCCTAAAAACTGGCGTATGTGTTTCGGAGTTTTCGGGGTTTTCCACTTTTCAACAGTTTCTATCTTTGCCGGATCCACCTTAATACCTTCTTTGTTCACTATGTGACCGAGGAATTGAACTTCTTCCAACTAAAATGCACACTTTGAAAACTTAGCGTACAATTCTTCCTTCCTCAATACTTCTAACACCTTTCTCAAATGTTCACCGTGTTCTTGGTCATTCTTTGAGTAAATAAGTATGTCATCAATGAAAACAATGACAAACTTGTCAAGGTATGGTCCACACACTCGGTTCATAAGGTCCATGAACACAGCTGGTGCATTAGTTAAACTAAACGGCATGACCATAAACTCGTAATGACCGTAACGTGTTCTGAAAGCAGTCTTTGGAATATCATCTTCTTTCACCCGCATTTGATGATACCCGGAACGTAAGTCAATCTTTGAATAAACAGACGAGCCTTGTAGTTGATCAATAAGTCGTCGATTCTCGGTAGTGGGTAGCGGTTCTTGATGGTAAGTTTGTTCAACTCTCGGTAGTCGATACACAACCTGAATGTACCATCTTTCTTCTTGACAAACAAAACAGGAGCTCCCCACGGTGATGTGCTTGGTCGAATGAAACCACGCTCTAAAAGTTCTTGTAATTGGCTTTGCAGTTCTTTCATCTCGCTGGGTGCGAGTCTGTAAGGAGCACGAGCTATTGGTGCAGCTCCTGGTACAAGATCTATTTGAAATTCAATGGATCGATGTGGGGGTAATCCCGGTAATTCTTTCGGAAATACATCGGGAAATTCTTTTGCGACGGGAACATCATTGATGCTCTTTTCTTCAGTTTGTACTTTCTCGACGTGTGCTAGAACAGCATAGCAACCTTTTCTTATTAGTTTTTGTGCCTTCAAATTACTAATAAGATGTAGCTTCGTGTTGCCCTTTTCTCCGTACACCATTAAGGGTTTTCCTTTTTCTCGTATAATACGAATTGCATTTTTGTAACAAACGATCTCTGCTTTCACTTCTTTCAACCAGTCCATACCGATTATCACATCAAAACTCCCTAACTCTACTGGTATCAAGTCAATCTTAAATGTTTCGCTAACCAGTTTAATTTCTCGATTCCGACATATATTATCTGCTGAAATTAATTTACCATTTGCTAATTCGAGTAAAAATTTACTATCCAAAGGCGTCAATGGACAACTTAATTTAGCACAAAAATCTCTACTCATATAGCTTCTATCCGCACCCGAATCAAATAAAACGTAAGCAGATTTATTGTCAATAAGAAACGTACCCGTAACAAGCTCCGGGTCTTCCTGTGCCTCTGCCGCATTAATATTGAAAACTCTTCCGCGGCCTTGCCCATTCGTGTTCTCCTGGTTTGGGCAATTTCTAATAATGTGGCCCGGTTTTCCACATTTATAACAAACTACATTGGCATAACTTGCTCCGACACTACTTGCTCCACCATTACTCGTTCCGACACCATTTGTTCCTTTCATTCTATTAACCCCTGGTCCGTAGACCACACACTTCGCCGCGCTATGACCATTTCTTTTACACTTATTGCAAAATTTGGTGCAGAACCCCGAGTGATACTTTTCACACCTTTGGCATAGCTGCTTCTGATTGTTGTTGTTGTTGCGGTTATTATTGTTGTTGGGATGATTGTTGTAGTTGCTGTTGTTGTTGTTGTTGTTGTTGTTGTTGTTGTTGGGCCGTTTGTTGTAGTTGCGATTGATGTTGCGATTGTTGGGATAATTGTTGCGATTATTGTTGTAATTGCTGTTGTTGTTATATTGGTGATTCTTATCACCGTTTTCCTCCCACTTTCTTTTGACTTGCTTCACATTGGCCTCTTCAGCAGTCTGTTCTTTAATTCTTTCTTCAATCTGGTTCACTAGTTTGTGAGCCATTCTACATGCCTGTTGTATGGAGGCGGGCTCGTGTGAACTTATATCTTCTTGGATTCTTTCCGGTAATCCTTTCACAAACGCGTCGATCTTCTCTTCCTCATCTTCGAACGCTCCCGGACACAATAGGCACAATTCTGTGAATCGTCTTTCATACGTGGTAATATCAAATCCTTGGGTTCTTAACCCTCTAAGTTCTGTCTTGAGCTTATTGACCTCGGTTCTGGGACGGTACTTCTCGTTCATCAAGTGCTTGAATGCTGACCACGGTAGTGCGTACGCATCGTCTTTTCCCACTTGCTCTAGATAGGTATTCCACCATGTTAACGCAGAACCTGTGAAGGTATACGTAGCATACTTCACTTTGTCCTCTTCAGTACACTTACTTATGGCAAACACCGATTCGACCTTCTCGGTCCACCGTTTCAATCCGATCGGTCCTTCGGTTCCATCAAATTCCAAAGGTTTGCAGGCAGTGAATTCTTTGTAGGTGCATCCTACACGATTTCCTGTACTGCTAGATCCAAGGTTATTGTTGGTATGTAGCGCAGCCTGTACTGCGGCTATGTTTGAAGCTAGAAAAGTACGGAATTCCTCTTCATTCATATTCACGGTGTGTCGAGTAGTCGGTGCCATTTCCTTCAAAATAGTCAAATGGAACAAGTTAATCATACAGAATATTAAGAGTAGGTAATAGTATTTCGTAGCATAATATGAACTCATTTATAAAAGCTTTTTCTTCATATTAGCATTTTATAAGTTTAAATTCGGGTAGTACCTACCCGTTAAGTTCATACTTAGTAGCTAATATACAATTCAACTACTACAATTCTATATGAAAAACTGATTATAATAATATTTCGCATTCAAACTTTTACACAATATTTTACAAACTTACAATACCGCTTATTTTACATATAGCATGAAATATAGCACACAATAAATTTGATACAAGACGGTTGTGAAGATAATTCTAGCTAGTACACAAGTCGTTCAGCAAAGGCAATAAAGACACGTAATTCATACGTCCAGAAACAAGTCATGCATTCTGGTTTTACTAGGACTACTTCCCATCCTTGGTCTTGTGGAAGATAACCGTTATGGCCGTTGATAAGACAGCGTGTTGTAGCGTCGTCAAAGGGACGAGGGTTACGTAATGTCCAACAGTCCCGTAACAATCTAAAAACCTCATTTCTTACCCCAATTACCGACTCCGTCACTTGTGGGAACGTTTTGTTTAATAGTTGTAGGCCGATGTTCTTGTTCTCACTTTGGTGAGAAGCGAACATTACTAATCCGTAAGCATAACATGCTTCTTTATGTTGCATGTTAGCCGCTTTTTCTAAATCACGAAGTCCAATATTCGGATATATTGAGTCAAAAT
Organism: Rutidosis leptorrhynchoides; assembly: GCF_046630445.1. NCBI lineage: Eukaryota > Viridiplantae > Streptophyta > Magnoliopsida > Asterales > Asteraceae > Rutidosis > Rutidosis leptorrhynchoides. The sequence goes on along the minus strand of NC_092333.1, from coordinate 479,072,217 downwards.
AATTTCTTAACCCATTGCGTAAAATAGCATTTGGGTTCCCCGCAATATATGCGTCAAAGTAAACACATCGTAACTTATGGATTTCCCAATGTGATATCCCCCATCTTTCGAACGAAAGCCTTTTATAAACCAAGGCATTCTTGGAACGTTCTTCGAATGTCTTACAAATTGATCTCGCCTTAAATAGTTGTGCCGAAGAATTCTGACCGACTCTAGACAAGATTTCATCAATCATGTCTCCGGGTAGGTCTCTTAAAATATTGGGTTGTCTATCCATTTTGTGTTTTTATACTGTAAAATAGACAAGAGTTAGATTTAATAAAAAAAAATACTTATTAATACAAGAAATTTTTACATATATCATAAAGCATAAGCACACTATATTACATATATTACACCAAACGAATACAGCTATCTTATTCCGACTCGCTTGTTTCTTCTTCTTAGGTTTTGGTTCGTTTTGCCAAGTTTCTCGGGATATATGATGTTCCCCTAATACGAGCTGTCGTTATCCACATTGGTTTAGAAAAACCTGGTGGTTTAGAGGTTCTCGGGTCATTGTTACAACTTAAGGACTTCGGGAGTTGACGATACATATAAAGTTCATCGGGGTTGGAATTAGATTTCTCTATTTTTATGCCCTTTCCCTTATTATTTTCTTTTGCCTTTTTAAATTCAGTTGGGGTAATTTCTATAACATCATCGGAATTCTCGTCAGAATCCGATTCATCGGAGAATTGGTAATCCTCCCAATATTTTGCTTCCTTGGCGGAAACACCATTGACCATAATTAACCTTGGTCGGTTGGTTGAGGATTTTCTTTTACTTAACCGTTTTATTATTTCCCCCACCGGTTCTATTTCTTCATCCGGTTCCGATTCTTCTTCCGGTTCCGATTCTTCTTCCGGTTCCGACTCTTCTTCTGGTTCCTCTTCAGGAACTTGTGAATCAGTCCACGAATCATTCTAATTTACATTTGACTCTTCATTATTATTAGGTGAGTCAATGGGACTTGTTCTAAAGGTAGACATCTATCACATAATATCAAACGCGTTAAGAGATTAATATATCACATAATATTCACATGTTAAAAATATATAGTTTCCAACAAAATTTGTTAAGCAATCATTTTTCAAGTAAACACGGTCGAAGTCCAGACTCACTAATGCATCCTAACAAACTCGATAAGACACACTAATGCAAAATTCTGGTTCTCTAAGACCAACCCTCGGATACCAACTGAAATGTCCCGTTCTTATTGATTAAAAACGTTCCATATTAATTGATTTCGTTGCGAGGTTTTGACCTCTATATGAGACGTTTTTCAAAGACTGCATTCATTTTAAAACAAACCATAACCTTTATTTCATCAATAAAGGTTTAAAAAGCTTTACGTAGATTATCAAATAATGATAATCTAAAATATCCTGTTTACACACGACTATTACATAATGGTTTACAATACAAATATGTTACAACAAAATAAGTTTCTTGAATGCAGTTTTTACACAATATCATACAAGCATGGACTCCAAATCTCGTCCTTATTTAAGTATGCGACAGCGGAAGCTCTTAATAATCACCTGAGAATAAACATGCTTAAAACGTCAACAAAAATGTTGGTAAGTTATAGGTTTAACCTATATATATCAAATCATAATAATAGACCACAAGATTTCATATTTCAATACACACCCCATACATAGAGATAAAAATTATTCATATGGTGAACACCTGGTAACCGACATTAACAAGATGCATATATAAGAATATCCCCATCATTCCGGGACACCCTTCGGATATGATATAAATTTTGAAGTACTAAAGCATCCGGTACTTTGGATGGGGTTTGTTAGGCCCAATAGATCTATCTTTAGGATTCGCGTCAATTAGGGTGTCTGTTCCCTAATTCTTAGATTACCAGACTTAATAAAAAGGGGCATATTCGATTTCGATAATTCAACCATAGAATGTAGTTTCACGTACTTGTGTCTATTTTTTAAATCATTTATAAAACCTGCATGTATTCTCATCCCAAAAATATTAGATTTTAAAAGTGGGACTATAACTCACTTTCACAGATTTTTACTTCGTCGGGAAGTAAGACTTGGCCACTGGTTGATTCACGAACCTATAACAATATATACATATATATCAAAGTATGTTCAAAATATATTTACAACACTTTTAATATATTTTGATGTTTTAAGTTTATTAAGTCAGCTGTCCTCGTTAGTAACCTACAACTAGTTGTCCACAGTTAGATGTACAGAAATAAATCGATAAATATTATCTTAAATCAATCCACGACCCAGTGTATACGTATCTCAGTATTGATCACAACTCAAACTATATATATTTTGGAATCAACCTCAACCCTGTATAGCTAACTCCAACATTCACATATAGAGTGTCTATGGTTGTTCCGAAATAAATATGGATGTGTCGACATGATAGGTCGAAACATTGTATACGTGTCTATGGTATCTCAAGATTACATAATATACAATACAAGTTGATTAAGTTATGGTTGGAATAGATTTGTTACAAATTTTCACGTAGCTAAAATGAGAAAAATTATCCAATCTTGTTTTACCCATAACTTCTTCATTTTAAATCCGTTTTGAGTGAATCAAATTGCTATGGTTTCATATTGAACTCTATTTTATGAATCTAAACATAAAAATTATAGGTTTATAGTCGGAAAAATAAGTTACAAGTCATTTTTGTAAAGGTAGTCATTTCAGTCGAAAGAACGACGTCTAGATGACCATTTTGGAAAACATACTTCCACTTTGAGTTTAACCATAATTTTTGGATATAGTTTCATGTTCATAATAAAAATCATTTTCTCAGAATAACAACTTTTAAATCAAAGTTTATCATAGTTTTTAATTAACTAACCCAAAACAGCCTGCGGTGTTACTACGACGGCGTAAATCCGGTTTTACGGTGTTTTTCGTGTTTCCAGGTTTTAAATCATTAAGTTAGCATATCATATAGATATAGAACATGTGTTTAGTTGATTTTAAAAGTCAAGTTAGAAGGATTAACTTTTGTTTGCGAACAAGTTTAGAATTAACTAAACTATGTTCTAGTGATTACAAGTTTAAACCTTCGAATAAGATAGCTTTATATGTATGAATTGAATGGTGTTATGAACATCATTACTACCTTAAGTTCCTTGGATAAACCTACTGGAAAAGTGAAAAAATGGATCTAGCTTCAACGGATCCTTGGATGGCTCGAAGTTCTTGAAGCAGAATCATGACACGAAAACAAGTTCAAGTAAGATCATCACTTGAAATAAGATTGTTATAGTTATAGAAATTGAACCAAAGTTTGAATATGATTATTACCTTGTATTAGAATGATAACCTACTGTAAGAAACAAAGATTTCTTGAGGTTGTATGATCACCTTACAAGATTGGAAGTGAGCTAGCAAACTTGAAAGTATTCTTGATTTTATGTAACTAGAACTTGTAGAATATATGAAGAACACTTAGAACTTGAAGATAGAACTTGAGAGAGATCAATTAGATGAATAAAATTGAAGAATGAAAGTGTTTTTAGGTGTTTTTGGTCGTTGGTGTATGGATTAGATATAAAGGATATGTAATTTTGTTTTCATGTAAATAAGTCATGAATGATTACTCATATTTTTGTAATTTTATGAGATATTTCATGCTAGTTGCCAAATGATGGTTCCCATATGTGTTAGGTGACTCACATGGGCTGCTAAGAGCTGATCATTGGAGTGTATATACCAATAGTACATACATCTAAAAGCTGTGTATTGTACGAGTACGAATACGGGTGCATACGAGTAGAATTGTCGATGAAACTGAACGAGGATGTAATTGTAAGCATTTTTGTTAAGTAGAAGTATTTTGATAAGTGTATTGAAGTCTTTCAAAAGTGTATAAATACATATTAAAACACTACATGTATATACATTTTAACTGAGTCGTTAAGTCATCGTTAGTCGTTACATGTAAGTGTTGTTTTGAAACCTTTAGGTTAACGATCTTGTTAAATGTTGTTAACCCAATGTTTATAATATCAAATGAGATTTTAAATTATTATATTATCATGATATTATCATGTATGAATATCTCTTAATATGATATATATACATTAAATGTCTTTACAACGATAATCGTTACATATATGTCTCGTTTAAAAATCATTAAGTTAGTAGTCTTGTTTTTACATATGTAGTTCATTGTTAATATACTTAATGATATGTTTACTTATCATAGTATCATGTTAACTATATATATACCCATATATATGTCATCATATAGTTTTTACAAGTTTTAACGTTCGAGAATCACCGGTCAACTTGGGTGGTCAATTGTCTATATGAAACATATTTCAATTAATCAAGTCTTAACAAGTTTGATTGCTTAACATGTTGGAAACATTTAATCATGTAAATATCAATCTCAATTAATATATATAAACATGGAAAAGTTCGGGTCACTACAGTATTAACAATCATGTTTGATTATGATGGTTCTATATCTAAGGTTTGAAGTGGGTTAAAGTTGTTAAATGGGTGGTGGCGGTTTGAAACTAAAACAGAAAATAAGAAGCGTAGAAGGTGATTGATAAAAGATCAAAGTTGGAAATGAACTTCCTTCTTGCTTTGAGTTGAAGTGAGTTGGTTGAGCTTGTTAAATCGAAAGTGAGTTCAGATGTTGAATTGATGGTGGTCTTCCATGAATATAGGGAGTTAAAGATGGTAATGGTGCCAATAGAGAAGGAAGAGAAAATATAGATATAATACGTGCGGTGAATATAGTATATCATGAAACACTTGTGTTTATATAATATATCAATGACAGATAAATGGTTCGTTACATAAATAATCATACAAACACAGTAATCAATTATCAATCATCTAATCCCTTACAGATATTAAATTCAACGAGAAAAGAAATATATAGTTTAATAATATTAATAATAATATTAAGAATAAAAACGTGTAATCTATTAGTCGCCTATTACTATTGGTTTACTATTTCATTCACGGACTGGATTTCGTAGTCCGTTGTTACTCAGTGGCGAATAAAAGTGTTCAGGAAAATCCCCATATTTTTAAGTTAACCATATTTATTTATTTTGGTCATTATGGTATAAAATTCAATCTTTAATTATTAAATAAAAATTACTTTAATTATTTACTCGCAATCCCAAGTAAAAATATAAAATTTTTTAAAATTAAACAAATAGTTCCTGTTTATATATATTTTTTTATAAGCCTATAGTTTATATAACTCATTTTCGAATCACCGTTTATTTTAAAATCATATAAGTTTGAATTTAACTTGTTAATATCAATCGAAACCTCAAACGAGTATTATAATCATTAAATATTTATTTTTAATATACTTTATATATATGTATTTATTTTAGTAATTATATTATATTTTTATTTTACATAGTTAACTAAAACATATAGTTTTTTAAATTTAGACTTCAAATATATACATATTTATATATATTGAAATATATATTTATCTACTTACAAATAGTTGTTCGTGAATCGTCGGAAATAGTTAAAGGGTAATTGAATACATGAACAAAGTTCAAAGTTTTTGAGACTTCAACATTACAGACTTTGCTTATCGTGTCGGAAATCATATAAAGATCAAGTTTAAATTTGGTCAAAAATTTTCAGGTCGTCACACATAAGGTCCTCTGAATCACTCATTGATGTTACTTGTAGTTGTATTTGAAGTATTGTGAAGTTAGAGTTTCGTATGTGTTTTCAGTGACCTTAACAAGATGCATATAGAATATTCCCATCATTCCGGTACTCCCTTCGGACATGATAAAATCAAAGTACTAAAGCAGTTCAAATTCTCTGACTGGGGCTTGTTAGTGCCCATAGATCTATCTTTATAATTCGCGTCAATTAGGGTGTCTGTTCCCTAATTCTTAGATTACCAGAGTAAAAGGGGCATATTCGATTTCGATCATTCAACCATAGAATGTAGTTTCGATTACTTGTGTCTATTTCGTCAAACATTTATAAAAGCAGTGCATGTATTCTCAGTCTCAAAAATATATATTGCAAAATCATTTAAAAAGGGAGCAAATGAAACTCACTATACGATATTTTGTAGTAAAAATATGCATACGACTGAACTGAACAATTTGCAGGTTGGCCTCGGATTCACGAACCTATATCAGTTATATATATTAAAACATATAATTAACATGTAATCATAATCCAACTAGTTTATATATGTTATTTATTTAATTTAGTCATATATTTGCTATTTTAAAAGTTATATATGTATGTATGTATGTATGTATGTATATATATATATATATATATATATATATATATATATATATATTGTATATTAATATTTATACATATAGTTATATTAATACATATATATCAATATAATTTGTATTATATTGATAAGTCAAATATTGGTTATATGTAAATATTTATGTAAATAATGTTATTAGGTTTAATATATAATGTATATGTAATATTAATATTGTTATAGTATATGTAATAAGTATATTTTATATACATAACATTTATTTGTTAAAAATGATAGTTTTGAAAATAATGATTTATTAATAATAATAATAATAATAATAATAATAATAATAATAATAATAATAATAATAATAATAATAATAATAATAATAATAATAATAATAATGATAGCTTTATTAATAATGATAATACAAATATTGAAAGTGATATTGTTAATAATAATACTTATGTTATTAATAAATAATAATGATAACAATCATAATAATATTGATAATAATATTAATACTAATACTAATGTTAATAATAATAATAATAATAATAACAAAAAATTTAATAGTTATTTTAATACCAATGATAATAATATTAATAGTAATAATAATAATAATAATAATAATAATAATAATAATAATAATAATAATAATAATAATAATAATAATAATAATAATTATAATAATAATGATATTACTAATACTAACAATAATGATAATAATATTAATTGTATGAATGATACTAATAATTATATTTTTAATATTTGTAATAACCTAATAACAATAATAATTAATTATAATAATAATAATAATTATAATAATAATAATAATAATAATAATAATAATAATAATAATAATAATAATAATAATAATAATAATAATAATAATAATAATAATAATAATAATAAGTAAACTACCTCAAAGAAGTAGTTCTTAAAAATGCCCAAGTTCGGGTTTGAACCCGCGACGTCCCGCTAACCAGATAACAGTCTTAACCATCCCTTTGTTCGTGTACTTCTGAAATTATTACCACCCCAAAATATACATGACCCGTAACATCTCGTTCAAACTCACACCCGCCTAACCATTCATCTACTTCTCATTTTCTGTTATAATCTATACTTTAATTTCATTTAACATATTTCTTATCTGTTTCTTCTTTCTTCTTCGATTTAATCGATAAGAGGCAACATAACCATCATAATCATAAGCATAATCATATTGACTATCATCACCATCGTTATTAATCTATTACTATCATCATCATCACATACTTGATTCATAATCATCATCATATATTCGTATAACCACTATCATCATCAAATGATATCTTCGCACCTTTCTCATACTATCATCATTCTATCTTTATGTATCATTATCGATATCATACCCTAATCCTAAAAATTATCATCTTATCATCTTATTATCTAGCATCATATTATTATCATGGTATTATTCATCATTGTTGCTACTATAATCTTCTTCACTTTAAATCTTTATTATTATCAAAACATTAATCATAATCATCACTTATCACAATCTAATTCTTCTAACAGTGCATATTAAATTCATCATCTTCAAAAAAATATACACGATTACTATATGAGTTATCGGCCCAATGAAGCAACTATATCACGGCCCAACTGAAAAACGAAACAGGCCACCGGCCCAACAGGAAACTTACATAGGCCCTCGGCCCAAAATTCAAACAGCAATGAAAGCCCACTTCAGAATCTTTAATCCAACAGCCCACCTTGATCAATAATTGGCCCAAGACCTAAAAGAAAATCGGTGTCCAGGTGGGATCATAAAGCAGGAGTCAACAACACAAAAGGAAAAGAAATTCTTTTTCAATCCTTTTTGATATCTTTTTTTTTTATATCACCATCTTCCTTTACAACTCATCATCACGTTTTCTTTCCATCATGATTCATCAAACAATTTAAAGAGTGTCGGTGTTGGGTGATAGCGACAGAAAAGAAAAGCAAGAAAAAATTTATCAGATGTGCACCAATCCATCTCTCCTTCTCCTTCTTTGTTTGAAACATAAATTGAAACAGAAAGAAAATAGCAGTAGCTGTAGCGAGGTGTTGTAGTCTAATGGTGAGGATTATGGGTCGAAAAATATAGTAAAGAGATAGAATGGATTCAGGCAGGTGCAGCCTCACAGACGGTATAGTAATAGCAGTCCAATATGGTTTTTGATTGGATTTGATGAACGATGGTAGAGGGTGGTAGTGAAACAAGGATGGGTTGGTTTGGTTTTGTAATCATAACAGACAAGGGAAACAAGTTGATTTTATCGAATAATAATAAGCCATGGGAATTGATAGTTGAGTTGTGTGGGTTAAGTTTGAAAAGAAAAAAATAAAGAAACGAAATAGGAGTAAAACATATGGTTGATTGTAGTGACTAATAAAACAACAAGGTTGCAGGATTTTGTGGGTTTACGATAACAAAAAAAATATATATATATATATATAGA